>NW_021319216.1:185865-357852 GCF_001605985.2 Dendrobium catenatum
ATCAAAGCCAAACACAAGCTATTCATGAAGCATAAGGACTATCTAAAAAGTTTTTTTTTTTTATGAATAATAAAATATACATAACTTCATGCATATTTACATTGATCCAAAAAAAAAACAACTCAATGAATAATAAAATTTTCATCACCTAGCTCAATCAAGGCTACCCGCGTAGTACCGGGGATAATGATGCCCTGTGGTTATAACCAGTTTGTTAGCAATCTTACTGTGTACGACTTTTGAATGAATGCTGAGTTATCAAATAATTCAGTGAAAACATTCGCCGAATTGAAAAATAATGTTTATTCAAAAGATTGTCATGTGCTGCGTTGTGCAGCCAAGAAGGTGATTATTGCTGATCTTGCTACCGAAGAGAAGAAAGGATGAGTTCGTCACCAAGTATATCACAAGATGGAGAAATCTTAGTATGAAGTGTGAGTAAAAGCTCACTGAGAAACATGGTGTAGAGCTCTTAATGGAAATATTGATTATCAAATTTCTCCTTATCTGACAATGGCTACAATAAACACTATCTAAGAATTGTTAGATCGGGCAACCAAATTCAAAAAAATTGCCTAAGCCTAGAACTTTTGGTTTCAGCTACAACAATAACCCCTTTGAAAATGAGAAACAAACCAGAACATATGATCCAAAAAGGAATGAGGTAAATACTGCATTCAATTCTTTCTCTGATAAGAAATCGAAGCGGAATCGACAAATCCACCTAAGATGATAAAAAAAAATGATGAAGAGACAAAATGCCCCTATTCTAAAAAAAATAAACAAACCCTAATCTTGTAAGAAATAATGTACTGGAAAGATTTTCAGGCTGCACTCAAGATCGTTCTTCAACTATTGGAATCTTATCGACCTGAGCAAGCCGACATGATCAATGATTCAAATTATATTGCCCATATCACAGGATCATACGTCATCTGATTTAAGATGATTTTGTATTCAAGGAATGGGTTGAGAGGAGCTGTTAGAATGGCGAACTCACCATTTCAGATAATGTATTGGTTTATCCCAAAAGGGAAAAAATCAATGTTATCTCTTCTATGCCATGCCAAAATACAAAAGAAATAAGGGAATAGTACCACATGAAGAGGAAGATGATTGAAAATCTTCATTTAAAAAAAAAAAAAACCAGATGAATGTCTTGTTGCCTATCAAATTCATTCGTCAGAAGAATGCGTTTTAGATTGGAGGTTGATTCAAGACTATTCTCTTCGAAGATTCCAGCTATGAAGGGGCCCATCCAAATAAAAAGAAACTCCTTAAAATATTTTAAAGATCACAGAGGAAAGCAAGGTCAACATCAAAATCTCGAAAATTAAAGAAAAAGATATCAGTAAGGCAGAAGATTGAAATTCAACGATATATTGAATCTATTGATACATATCAATAACCTCCTAGGCGACGCTAGAACAATATATGCTGGCCTACATCTTGACTCAGAGTCAGATGAAAAAGATAGTATTCTAAAGGAAATTTGCCAACCATAGGTTATCTAGGTGGAAGGCCTCAAAGAGGGTGCATTGCACCTCTTACTATCCACATGGCTGATGTGAAAATTCCTTCTCATGAAGCATATCGTGTAACAATATCTTTCACTGATTCAGACGAAGAACTTCACTTTCCTGATAATGAAAGTGATAATAAGAGCAAGGAAACACTTAAAGATAAGTGTCCAAGCTCAAAGGTAGCTCATAGCCCAAAAGAAATTATAAATGTGGCAAATTCAGTACTCTAATGTTGAGGGTCGTGCATCTAAAGAGGTGACGCAAATCTAAGGAGTGTAAAGAAGATTCTTCCCCACCACAAAAGAAGATAAAGATCAGGAGAGGAATATTCAAACTCAATGAGGTTGCAATGCCACAAGATCCACCTAAACTCAAGACTGTTAATGCAATTGTGGATTATAATGTCTTGGCCCATCTCTGCAAGTTAACTGCATTGCTAAGCATCTATGATGCTCTCTTTATATCTAAGGCATCCGAGAAGCACTCATTAAAGCTTTGCAAAATCCAAAACAAGATGAGGCATTATTTGCTGAATAAAGCATGAAGACGCTTGTATGCTCAAATACTGCTACAATCACCTTTAATGATAATGATATACTCTTTGAGAACAATAGATTATAATCGATCACTGTATGTTACTGTAGAGAATAACAATATTCAAGTAAATAGAATTTTAGTGATCCAAACCCCTCTGTCAATCTTTGATAATTAAATACAAAAAAAAAAATAGGATCTCATTTACACCAATAATTGTAAAATTATCTGAGGTTATTATCAAAATAATAGCCTTTACCATGCATTATTTTATGGAAAAAAAAATGACTGATTTGCAACACAGGACGATAATGGATAAACAAGTGAAGGTAACTTTAAAAAAAGAGCTTCGGTTAACTGAGCAATTCTAACTTTCCTTAAAGATACTGGAAAGATGATGACTGAGAAAGTTCGTCTAACTTTCCGTAAAGGATACTGGAAAGGTGTTGATTGAGAAAGCTTCTCAAGGTTGAACGAAGAAATATAAAGGAAAACAAAGAAGGCATATTAAAGTTTCTCTCTGTCCAACATTACCACGGAAAGATACGTATTTGGATCAAAACACCAAGTATTCCGGAAGCGCATCCAAGAAAATAATAGGAGGCATTAAAAGTTGACAACAACAATTACAATGAGCAAAAAATAAAAACGCATGCAAGCGTTCTCCCAATCAAGCACTAACCTTCCCTTCTAATGCTTCAACAACAACTTGAACCTTTGCTGATAGTGAATCGGGCAAGCTCTTTGCCTTGTTTTTTTACATAAACAGTTAATTAAAGTTAGTTCCCTTGAATTCAAAACATCAAAAACAAAATGCAGAACTCATAAATTTGTGAGAGATGGTTTCAAACCAAAGAGATACGGTTTGCTGATGTTAATTGTTCAGCATCAAAATTTTCACCTTCTTCAATTTTGATTCCAATTTTCAGTTTGTTATCTATAACCTACAAAAAATTCTAAATTATTTTGATAGAGGTCCTAATTCAGAAGCAAAAATCATGAAGACCTTCCAATACAATGAAATGAATGATAGGACTGATTGTACCTGAATAACACAGTTAATTTAAAAGCTTAACCACAGTGTTGGGCCATTATATGAAATATTCGAAGGGATAATAACACACTATCATAGTTTATTTCTTTCTTTTATTTTTCATTTAGAACATCTGTCAATCATTACACTTGAATTTCCGGTCTTTATGCAAAAAAGTCCTACAAGATTATCTGCTATTTACCAAAGTTTGAATCAATTTGTCCACAATGGGGGCTGCCAGCGTTTCAAGTAGATGCTTGTGTAAAATCACCTGAACATGAAAAAGGTTTTCCTGTCATTTATGTAACTTTAAAAGAAGTAGCAAAAAAAAAAAACTATTTCTAGATCTTACACAGAGAGAAGGATCATCTTCAAAGAGATCTAGAGTTCTCTCATGGAGCAGCAAATCCAAGAAAAGCTAAGGCAAAAGAAAACAAAACGCATCAAATGCCTGATGAAGATAAACCAAATGGAGATATGAGTGAAATATTGCAACAAAAATACATAGTAAAGCTGTAAATGAAATGGCGCGGCTCCACATTTTAGTGATGTTATAGTGCAAGAATAGAACTTCATCAAGTTTTTTTTGAAAATCATCAGGAAACTGTCCATTTTTCTTCGCATTTTCTTGTAACAGTGTTGATCTTCTTTTCTCCAGAAACTCTACTAATGCTGGCCTCAAGAGGCAAGATAAAAGCATTCAGCATTGAATGCGGATCATCAAAACCTACAATTCAATTCCATTTAATGTTGAAGGCAGTATTCCCCTCAACTCTTTTTAGTCCTAGAGCTTCAATTCTTCTCCTTATCAAAAGATGAACCAACTCGGAGCAGGGAAAATATTGGCGATTTGATCGTCAATATTTCCGGGTAGAAGTTGAACAACATACTGCCATTTAGATTGCTACTAACATCACATGATTATGTTCCTCCATGAGTGATGTATTTCGTGATTGGCTAGTCTTGTCTTCTTTTCTTAGAGAGGAGTTCAATAATGATCACTCATTAAATGGCATTAAGGAACCTCTTCACAAACAGTTCATCAAGCCTAACAATGTTTTAACAAAGTTGTTCGGTGGCTCAGTATGCTACTCAAAGGTGGCCCAAGAAATACTATTAAAAATTAGTACAAAAGTACAGCGTCTTTTGCTTTAATGTTATTGTAAGTTTCCTTGAACTATACTAGATGTCGTTTAGGATTCCCAATCCCACTGAATTAGTTGGATTTTGGAATAGAGCACTATAATAGCCCAAATTTAGTAACAAAAGGGGCCACTAGGGCTCAGGCCATGACCCAAGACAAAATGACACACGTGACCCCCAAAAAGAGTCAGCTAGCCTAGTGCAATCAAATTCTGTTAGTAAAATCAAATAATCAAGCCAACATCGTTCAATCAGTTAAAGAGACAACATCTCGCACACAGAACATATATAATAGTTATATCACAAAGACAATGACCTGAATCATAGAAACATGAGAAAAAAACTTTTATTATAGGAAGGTAAGTGGCTAAAAAAGCTCACATATCAAGGGAAAAATTAAAACATCAAAAAAATAATAATAATAATAAAGTCCAATCAAGACCCACCGAAATTCTAATGCCCTGGCTAGCTACCCACTATGGCTGACTGATTACACAACTCCCAACCATAATTACTCATCAGACCAAGCCCATGTCATGTGTCAATGGCCCACCCATCTCTCTCTCACCATCATCCATCCACCTAGTTTATGCTATGGACAACCTTGCTTACATTTTGGGGCCACGTTTCTTAATATTAATAATCTTATTGAATATCTATTATAATTTTACTTGCTACTAAATTCATTTGTAATCTAATTGAATGACAACGTTCTCAATTAAGCTTATGTTTAGCCAAAAACTCATCTCTAACTCACAATGCAATATTTTCAAATTTATCTACTTTAAAGATAAAAAATATATAATTTTTTTCTATTCTCCTT
Organism: Dendrobium catenatum; assembly: GCF_001605985.2. Classification (NCBI taxonomy): domain Eukaryota; kingdom Viridiplantae; phylum Streptophyta; class Magnoliopsida; order Asparagales; family Orchidaceae; genus Dendrobium; species Dendrobium catenatum. The sequence continues at coordinate 190,922 of NW_021319216.1, forward strand.
ACCATGATCATTTATTTATTTTTCAGTACTGTTATATGCTAAAAAAATTATGGCAATAGAGAGTGTACTAAAATATCTTAGCTTTATACAAAAGTCTAACACATATAAAAAAAAATTGTAAGAGGCGCCAATTTTTTTTTATTTGGCAAACCCAAAAAGGTGGAAAATCATAGGGTCTGGCTCAACTACATTAGTATACTATCTAATTAAAAATATAAGAGTCCACTCTTACACACTATTGAAGAAGATGGAGTTACACTATTTAGAAAAACTATTTGCTTTTCTTAGTAAGAATCATAAAAGAATTGATGGAGATGGAGCTGGAGATGATTATACAACATCATCCAATCAACAATAATATAACAATCAGACACTGAATGCCAAATGATGTGATTTGATGTTAGTAGGCAGTCAACATTGGTCGATGTTGGTGATAGTAGTTGCAATTATTGGATAGTGTAACAGAGTTTTTCAAATCTTTCATCTCCAGAATCTCCCTCATGTAGAAATAGAGTCCTATCTAAAGTTCTTTTGAGAGGGGTATTTTGGCAAATATTGCAGGAATAAAAAACACTCTTGATGGACCCATTTGGCCATTTTGATCAAAGATCGTTTTTCCAGCATTTGAGTACCTATCTCATAATTGATGATCTTGGACGCATTGGATTCCACTCATTGAGGCACTCAATTTGATTATAAGCATGCATAATTTGGAGACCATTTGTTCCTAAAAGCTTGTGTGTGTGTGTGGAAGGTAATCGTACAGTCCATCCAACAAAGTCAACTCATTCTTAATACTGGCAGGTCGCTCTGATTGCTAACACAAACTGCGAAAGTTTTACAGGCTAAGATAGAGAAGAAAGGGAAAAATCTAGGGCGCGGTACCTCTGAAAGCATGAGTGAAGAGGCACTGGCAGACATGACGCGGAGTTTTGGATCCACGAGGCCTCGCGATGGCTTCGAAGGTGAGGTCCTTTGAAGGCGAGCGCGAGGAGAACAGTGCAAGATCGTGGCGTGAGGTAGTTTTCTAGGGCTTTGATTAACGAAGAAATAAGATTAAGAGCGGTTAGAGCGCTCGCCTAGGCGGCGCAGTGGAGTATTGTATAATTCGCGCCATTAATTTATATAAGTTGTATTAATAATTATTTAAAAAAAAAATTGTGTTGATTTTGAAGATAAGAGGGAAAAAAATTAGAAATAAAGTAAATAATTTTCTTAGATTTTTAAAGAAAAAGAAAAAAAATGGAATTTTATACTGAATGGAATTTTATACTGATAAGAAGGTTATTGCTCTTGAAATGAGGTTATCTACATTATTTAAGCAAATTTTTGGTTATTACTCAGATTTTTTTTATTTAATGAACAAATTATTTTAACTCTCAATTAAAAATGAGAAACAAATATTTTTTATATTTTTTTTCTGTCCACTTCAAGTATATTATTTTCTTGTTGAACTCTAAAAAACGATTTTTAATTAAAAATTTTTGGAGAGTATTTTAATATAAATTTTTATGGGGAGTTTAAGATAAATAAATAATTTTTATTATAATTAATTTGTAAACATGAGTATGCAAGATTGAGTGGAATTAATTTTTATTCAGTTTTAAAAATAGTTTGGCTAATATAAAAATATAATTGAAATCTATTTTTCACTTTTTGATCAAAATAAAAATTAGAATGTTTTATGAAAGAATATTTATTGAGAAATTTGACTTTATGTCTTATAATGTGTCTATTTAGACAAATATGAATCTCTCTTTTTCATTTGGAAAAAGAATACATTCGTCTATCATTTCAATATCGTCAACCCTCTTCGGTCATAATAGAAACGAAAACAAAGTAAATGAGTTTGACTGTAACTCGAACATGAAATTCGAACATTATGTTAGAATCCTACATTTGAATTATGGTGATATTTGATGTAGGCTTAAATAAGATTTAAATCACATATTACACGTTTGAATATTGTTCGAATGTAGTTTAAAAAGATTTTGAACATAACTTCTTTTGGGATGAATTTCTGACTGTTTCATAAAGCAACTTTCTATAATAAACAAAAAAAATATATCTCAAACAAAGCCTTAGATTCAAACAAAAGTTCATACAAGGTGAACATTGATCGAACCAAACGTGTTGCAATTTAAAAGATGTACGAACTTCACATTCGAACTTATATTTGAAATGTAGCTTAGAATAGAAGAATTACATTTGAATATAAGCTCGAATAAGGTTTAAATTTCGTTTAAAAGTTTCGAGTTTGATAATTACTTTAGAACAAGAGTTCGAAATTGACTTTGAATAAGTTTTAAGCTTTAGATTTTAATATAATTTTTGTTATAATCCTATATAATGTTGATTTATTTTATTTATTTTACAATGTATTTAGATACTTAGACTTATTATTTAATGTAGAGATGCATCATATTTCTAAGAGTAAAAATACATACTTGGGGGTGATGTAGAAAGTGATCAATCAGTTTGAAACATATGATTTCATTTAGGGAGGGGGTAGGGGGCTATTTATTCTTCTAAATTATGAAGTTCTTTGGGGCCTTAGGATTCATTTTGGTATAAATTTTTTTCTACTTTTTAAAGCAATTTTTTAATAAACAATTTAATTTTTTATATTAAAAAACTACTTTAAAAAGCAAAAAAACAAAAAAACATCCCAAACAAAAACCTTAATCCATCAACTTCTCTTAGGAAAAATTATTGTTATCCCATTGCATTCAATATTTAAGGTAAGAACATAAATTTTAGAAATTTTTAATTTGATTTTAGTTTGGTGAATTTTCTATGCGGGGAAATTTAAGGAAATTACCACGAGCACAAGTTTGACCGAGAATTATCTAGATGGTTAAAAGAACATAAAGAATATTGATATTAAAATAGCTTTCATACAGTGCACAATTAAATAAGTTGTTCAGAAGTGAGATCTTTACTTTTAGCCACATAGCTTACCCATAAGGCTGACAATTATATCTCAAACTTATAACAACATAATCACTCGACTTTGATAAACTCTATATGATCCTATTTGGTTGGTGCTTGGAGAAATCTTAATGGGGAGTGATGGGTTGATGTGGTTAGGCATATTTGTCAGCAATAAATGCTAACTCATTACATTTATGCATTCAACCCATCACTATCTATTAACTACTTAATAACTCTTAAACTAATCCAAATTACTAATTACAACTATTAGCATTTGCATACCCTTAGTCCACCAAAATAGACAATACCATGATGGATAGGCCATTCAATGCAGTACAAAAATACCTCATAGGATAGCTAAGCCCTATTTTAACAGTCCCTCGGGTAGGAAACACTTGAGTTCACAAGTAACCCTAAGTGAATACTAGAATTCGCGAGCAAACCTAACAGTAATTGGTGAAAAACAGCGAGAAAACTACTGATTTCAGAAGGAAATCAGCACTTTGATGCAGAATTTTCAAGAAAATGGAGAGAGACACACAAGCAAACTTCTTCTATCCAATCCACGAACAAGAAAAACAATAAACGTTACAAGTTTCTTCAATTCGAGAGGAAGAAACAACTCTCTCAATCTCTAGTCAAGCCTAGAGCCCAAAGGAACAAACCCTAAATCTCTAATTTGATTCCAAACTCAAGATGAAACCCTATTTCTACCGCTAGCAATTAATTAAAGCCAAAGAAGAAATACAAAATCTCTAAACATCCCCTCATTCAAATATTTCCCATCAAAGTAATTATTAATCAAAGTGTGGACCCATAAGAGCAGCCTGCCCCTTCTCTCCCTTCCTTGAGCCAGCGGCTGTAGTATAAAACTAGTCCCTAGACCGGTTCAATAAGGACAGCCGGCCCCTCTTTGGCCAGCCTAACACCCTCATTCCCAAATTAGATTACAGGGTAAACTAGGATCATAATACTATCCAAATAAGACTAGGCAATTGGAACAAAACAAGTGTTCCAAAACCATAGCTGGAGACAACTGAAAGAAATATAGTCCATATATATACATAAATATATAGATTACTAATCTACAATGCATGTGAAGTAACATATAAATTAACGGTAAGCTTTGCTATGTGTTTGGAACTTCCTTTAATGAATAACTTTAAAACAAAACTTGTTAATGGGACGCATGCATTTCTGAAGCCACACTCTGTGCCCCAGAATTCGTGGATTTCAGAACCAATCCCTTGAGTTCAGGCATTTTGCTCTCTAGATACTCCTTTTTGCTTAAAATCCTGTCCGCTTTGCAATCTTCTTCCTATGTCAGAAGATTAGTAAAATATGTCAGCTAATGATAAATTAAATAAAATGAAAGAGTATCAATAGGTAAAATTCAAATATTGATATGTAATGTCATAAAAGTGCATAAACACATACTGTGTTTGAACCTAATAGCAAGTCAAGTTCGAACAAACCACGAATTTAAATTTAGTTGAAATTGGCCCAGAGAGATTCAAATTCATTACAATCCGACTCAAAGGTTGACTTTAAATTATTCCTGTTTTTTTGTCACTTTCCGGTCATGTCTAGGAAAAATAGAGCAAATCAGCAAATGCAACAAGTAGAGCAGAAGCTATTAGAACTTGAACTCGTTTACCAAAAATTTGTTTAAGCTTGGCTCGAGCTCAATTCCAATTTTTAATATAATGTTCAAGCTCGATCCATTTAAAATCATTATTGTTTGAGTTTGGTTTGAGTTCAGCTCAAGCTTTTAAACAAATAGCTTGATTGCTTATCGACATGCTTACTTTTGCTTATCACACTGAGCTCATTAAGCTTAAAAAATGAAATTTTAATTTAATAAAAATTTCACTTTAGACTTATTAAATCATTGAAAAAAAATTATTAAAACATTTTGAGAGTTTATTCAAGTAAGCTCACACAACTACACTCAGTGGCTAGGCTTTTTGATGAGGGCATCAGATTTCGACACGTGTACTATCGCCGGAGACGCAGATCGATGGCTACGATCCAGAGCCTTTATTTCTGATTTACTTGTATTTTATTTATGCTTGTTTTTTTATTTTTCCTAGTTTGCCCATGTGGGCATTGAGTCACTTATGTAGCCCTGAGGGCATTTGTGTCATTTTAGTTTTATTTTATCTTTGGCCTATTTAAAGGAGGTCTCATGCAATGTATTGAGATGATGAATTGTTAATGAAAGTTTATTCTACTTGTTTGATCTCTTAGTGAGTTCATGAGAGGAGAATGATCTCTTTGTGAGTTCTGAGATTCCCAAGATCTCTTTGTGAGTTCTTGAGGAGGAGATACTTGAGGTTTGTAACTCCCTAGATTTTCCAATTTTTTTCTCTTATTTCTCCTTGCATTTGTTTTCCCCTCCCCAATACCCTCCCTTGCCGCCGGCCTCCTTGGGCCGCCTAAGCCACCGGCCACCGCCCATCAACCCCCAGCTGCCGGCCTCCCTCCCCCATTCCCCCCCTCTCCACACCTCTAACTATTGGCCCCCTCTTGGGATCATAAATTTGAAATTCAAATTTTCCAAGAGGCATTGATGACTTTCCTAAAATTGAGTCCAAGATTTTAGGCAAGCTTCATAACTGAATTTTAATTCAAATTTGAAATTCAAACGATTTCCAATTACCTCCCACCCTAGCCGATCCCCTCTAATTCCTCAAGTCGGCCCAACACCCTCCCCCTTCCAAGCCACCACCTCCTCTCCCTCTTCTTTCCATTGGTGTTCCTTCATCTCCCGACAAGGATGCATGGCGGATCCAGAAGTTGATCACGGCTTCGCTTGCAACGAACAAGGGGAGATCGACATCTTCATCTCCCCCTTCTACGAGCCGGATTGGGAGTATGACGTCGCCGTGGAACGTTACGTCAATCATATAGTCTATTGTCTCGTCGGGACCATCAAGCTTCAACGACCAAGAACTCCGTGGACTCTTATCGGACGACCGCGCACTTCCCCTACTCCGGCTTCTTCCCTGGCGACTAGTCCTCTCGGCATCACTTGTGTGATAGTGGCATCCTTAAGTGTGCTTGCAATCCTCCTCCGCTAGCCTCCACTTTCAAGAGTTGAGTGAAGGATCTCTAGGTGAGAGATCTAGATTTTAAACTTGAAGCTTTTGTTATATTTGCTATTTGCATTACCTATTAATCATTGGTTGTTATTTTGCAAGTCCTACTAATCTCAAAGTGTAACCTATTGCTATTGCTTAATCACTCATGTCATCTTTTTAAACTTTCATTTGAGCAAACAAGAGTTTATTGGTAGTAAAGCAAAGTTTACCACTTCTATTAATATCTTAATTACAATTCTTATCTATCGCATTTAGTTTCACATCACTTTTGTCCTTCAAACTATATAAAGAGTATTACATTACACTCCCAATTGATGTGGAACTAAATAGCCTGCAGCTAAGTACAGTTAAACTAGAAGCATTTGAGATAAACAGTATTTAAACCCTTATAACTTCAAACTATTTAAACCAGTGCAAAAAGTATTCAAGAAGTATTTAAACAACATATAAATAATATGAACCAAATAAGCAATACATAAACTGGTATAAACAATATTTAAATAGTATCTAAACATAGTATCTAAACAGCATAAAAACAAAAATAATTAAATAAACAATATAAAACACCACGTATTATATAAATTGGAGCACCTAAACAAACTTCAAATCGGAAGCATCATAGTCTACATCAATAAAATTAGTTTTTCTCTGAGTTCTTTTTGAAGAACAATTATTTCTCCAAAGTTAGCTTTAGATATTTCATAATTCTAAAAACAACCTCCAATTTTTAAATCCACAAGCGATGCTTATAGCCCAACATTCTTATTTCTTTAGGAGATCCAAGAAATATTTGCATTAAGATATGAAATTATATCTTTTGACAGAGCCACCTCCATATCATGAAATATTTATGATTATCCAAGTATTTAATCTTGAATTCTTTGGCCAAGATTCTCTTAATTATGTTCATTTATTTGCAAAGTGCCTTATGAGAATAATGTCATTTACAAAAATAATCAGAAGATTCAAAACAACAACTTTTAACAAAGATTGGGATCAACTTGATTTTGTATTAACCAATATTGTTAGACCACTTTGGTGAAAACCAAATGTGTGGACCGTTTAAGCCATAAAAATGATCTTTTATGTTTGCAAACTTTTCAGATTTCCGAAGACTGAGGAATTTTCATATATGCTTCTTCAAGATCACCCTTAAGAAACATGCATCTGATGTCCTTAAGATTAAGTTTGCAACTAGTTTTGTGAATGAATGTGAACATGTAGAGCGCTCAAAACACTTTAGAGGAATGGTGGAGATATTTTAGTATTTGATAACTTAAGAGAAATTGACTTGGAGTTTGAAAGTTAAATAAGCATTAAGGTATTCTATTTATGAGATATATTGTTGTTAAGACAACTTCTACCTCAAATTGTTTAGGAACAAGTATAGTGAACATTAGTGATACAAAAAACTCAAAAAATGCTTGTTTTTCCTTTCATCTGTTTGTTGACCTACATATATATTTCAAATGGCAATGTAATCAAATATGATAACAACAATGGAAGGAAGATGAAGCTTAAGAGGGATATGAATTCAAAATATCCAACATCATTCCTCCTTTTACAAAATAAACTCAAAATAAACTTTACAAAGAAATTCAAGATAAAATAACTCGAGAAGCCCCCACCCATATTGCTTGAGTTGTTGCATGAAGGGTGGACAAACATATAAAGAGTCAAAATTTTATAGGAGAAAGTACACACACATATTATCCTAAATAATATATATATCATACATATATATATATATTAAGGTGGTGGTTTCCACCTCTAAATTAAAAATAGCTAACTCTATCCTGTCTTGCTCACATTCCTTCCCAAGCGCATTTATGTGACTAGATGGGATCGCCCAAACCCCAAGTTTAAAAATAATAATAATAGTAATAATATCACACCTCATTCTAACCACAACCCAGTCTAAGCACAACGCAGTCTACGTGCACATACTCTCTCACTCTTCTCCCACCTCTCTCTCTCTCTCTCTCTCTCTCTCTCTCTCTCCTCTCTCTCTCTCTCTACTCCCATCACCTCTTCACATGCACTTTCAGACTCTGCTCCACCTCCCAACACCTAGCCTACCTATATTCCTCTTACTCCCACCACCTCCCTTGTTGCCTAGCAATCTTAAACTTATTTCTTCTCCTATCTCCACACTTTATTTGAGCTTTTGCTTAATCATTAGCAACCACCTCTCCCTTCAATGCCTAAAACCTGCAAACACCCTCGTCCCTTCACATGATATACTATCTCGGCAATGCCACTACCTGCTCCCCAAACACCCTAAATCCTAAACTCTTCTTCCACTACAACTCGACCCCACATCTCACGCTAACCTGAGAGAAATCCCAAACCCTAATGACCCTTTATACCACCTCACATCTTCGACATCCCAGCCTAAGCTCCTACATCCTCGCCTAACGACTCCCTCTAAATCTATCTATCACATTATATCCCTCTCAGAATTTCTCCTCAAGAGAGAATACACACATGCATGCATGCAAGAAAAAGAATAAAAGAGGGGATAGCAGAGAAGAAGAAATTTTTCATTATCACACCAGGTTATAACATGAAAGCAACCATGCATTTAGATTTTGTTTGATTAAAACTCATAATCAGACAGCCAAAATCTTTTAAGCCAGAAAAGAACTCCCCCCGCCTTCCCCCCCCCCCCACAAAATATAGGTTCCGGGTAAAACAAAGAACTAATGAACTTAAAGAATGATTAATGTACTCAAAAAAACAGGAAGGGCAAATCATGGCGTAAAGATACACTAAAGCTAACACTAGTATATAAAATTTTTAAATTGCTGAGTGACAATATTCTATACAGGGAGAAAAAAATAGAGACGCATTGATTAAAAAAAAAAAGTGCACCTCCCAAGCAAATGATCCAAAAAATACTCACATCTTCTGTCACCGTAGATTGTAATGCTAAAAGAGTAACTGTCGCACTATGGTAATCCATCAAGACCTTGAAAGTTTCTTCCGGGAATTTATCCTAGATAATTTGCAAAATCATGAATTAGTAAACACAAAACAAACAAACAAAACATAAGATTAGAAAATTTTTGGGTCATCCAGTAGTAAATTCATCCAGGAATGTTCATTATATTTGTTGGGTGCGAGAATAAAGCTGGTGGAGACAAAAATTCATCTCCGAAGCTATAAACAAAAATCCAAATAAACAATTAGATAAGTAAATACACATGCAAGAGAAACATGAATTTTTATATGAAAATTTTAAAAAAGAGAAAATCATAGGACTTTGCTCAATTTAAACAATTTATTTAATAATAGAAAAACTCAAAATAGTCCCAAGACTATTTGTGTATGGTCAATTTACTCCCCGAGTATTATGTTGCTCCAATTTAGTCCCTCGACTATATAAAATGATCCAAAATAGTCTCTCGACTATATAAAATTATCCAAAATAGTCCTCATATTGTAATTGTAATATAAAATTAATCCCAATTTAGTCACTCGACTTTACAAAATTGGACTCAATTTAGTCCCTCGACTTTACAAAATTGATCTCAATTTAATCCCAAAGAGATCATATTGGATCAATTTTGTATAATAGAGGGGCAAAATTGAAACAACATTTTACTTTGAGACTAAAATGACTATATATGAATAGTCAGGAGACTATATTAAAATTTAACCCAATAATTAAAAAAACCCAAAATAGTCCATTGACTTTTTAATAATATGTATGAGTTACAATAGATAACCCTTCTTTAAACTCAAACAAGCCATCAATACAATGCAAATGAAACTACGATGTTAGTAACAAAATGAGATCGGGTATCTAGATAGTCCTTTGGGACGAAAAGGCAATGCGTCCAAAAAGAAGCCATCAAAGCAACATTGAAGGTTAGGAGGTTACTAAAACAGTCAGGGAAGCCATTAGAGGTGGAGGTTGCAGAACATGAAGGTGGCGATAAGTGGCACGAAAAGGTGTTGGAGGACCCACTAGAGGTGGTCAAACCAACCCTCTTCTAGGTGTGGAGATGGCTTGACCTTAAGACGATGACTTGGGGTTGTGAGTCAATGCACTCTTTGGCTAGTCAACGCAAGAATTTACTAGAAGCCAGTGTTTATGCGGTGGGGTTGATAACACTCCAACTCTTCAAACTTCTGTGGTTGTTTCATAAGACATTGCCATGAGATTGAAAGGTTTTAGCTGCAACCCGAACAAGCTCTTAAATTGTTAGCTATAGTCATACTCGATGTTTGTCAATGATGGAGAAAATTAATAGAAATCTACCAAGGACTTTAATCTCCGGCAGACAATGACAAGGTAAATACACCAAAAAATTTTGACCTATCGCAAGTCATCAATCATAAAGTGACTCAATAACTTCGAACTAGGATAAAACAGGCCAAGGAGCTTTGACCCATCTAAGTTATCAGACAATATGACACAAAAACTTTAGCATATGACGGAAAGAGGCTAAATGTGGGCTCCGAAAATTTGAGTTTTAGGGCCCCGGTCTCTTCGCGTTATATCTGGGGAGAGCTTTAATGAATTAAGTTCTGAAGAAAAATTTTGGAAGGTAGATTAGATAGAGATTAGGGGTGTCAATTCGGGTCAACGGATCGGGTTTGGGTCGAACCCAACTTGACCCGGGCATAAACGAGTTGACCCAAACCCGACCCATTTAGCTAAATGGGTCAGGATTTCTAACCCGCACAATTTGTCATGTTGACCCAACCCGACTCGCAAACCCATGAAAACAGTTGCTAAGTTGGGCGAGGCGGAGTCGACAGACGGCAGAGTCGAGTGATGCGGAGTCGGCGGAAGGCAGAGTCAAGTGAGGCGGAGAGACAGAGTTGGCGGACAACGGAGTCAAGTGAGGAGAAGATGCGAAGTCAGCGGACGGCGGAGTCGAGTGAGGCGAACTCAGCGAATGGCGGAGTCGGAATGAGGCGGAGTTGACCAGGGATTCAAGCGGACCGGTGGAGTAGGCAGACGGTTGAGTCGGAATGAGCGGGTTGTCCGGTTGTGTCACAAACGAGCTGCGGGGGAGGCCCGAAAAACGTGGGATCCAGGTTAAAAGGGTCGACCCGTGGGTTGTCAGGTCAACCCGAACCCGACCCATTTTTCAAACAGGTCAGAAATTCGAACCCGGACCCGACTAGTTTCACAAACGGGTTGCCCCGAACCCAAATGTTTTCGGATGGGGATTCGGGTCAGATCAATTTTTGACACCCCTAATAAAGATAAGATACTACCCAGAGATTTCTCCCTCTTAACGAGGATTTTGAGATTTGAGCTCTAGTTTCCTATGGATGCAAGCCCCTATAGTTAATTACATATCTCGATAATCATAAAATATTTTGGATTAAAGCTAGTCGTTAAACAAATACTTAGTATTCAGCTTATAGTAGCAGTAGATTTAGAATTTAAATTTGGAAATTTTATCACCTATCGCTTAAAGCGGATGGTAGGGGGAATAATGATGAACCCGATCAAGTCGTAGTTCCGTCATCCTGAGTCGTCATGGTCCCTAATCTACTTAGTCGGAGGAGATAATCGACACAACATGACCGAAGGATCCTTGTCGAGAGTCATGGATTGCTTTTGTACAATGGGACCTTGTAGACTTAGGTTGAATGTTTGTCTAATGGACGAATTCAAGTCAACATTTGCTAAAATAGAGCATTTTTCCCTATCGATTATACCTTATAATTCATTACTCATTGGTAAATATCCATTGGGGAACGGAACATATGGGCCTTTAATCATAAATGTAATATAGTGGAGTCGATCGACCAAACCACTAGGTTAGCGGGCCGTGGTCATAATCATTAACCATGTGGAGCCAGACTGGCCAAGTCATGAGTTATTTGTGGAATCATCTGGCCAAATCACTAATAAGCGAACTAGTCATAATCATACCACGTAGAGCCATCTGGCCAAGCTAAAAGTTAAAGTGGAGCTGCACTAGCCAAGCCACTAGTTAGAGGACAAATGACACATCCTTACTGGAAGAATGAAATTTGAAAAAGAGTGAGTGATATTCTTGACTGGACATTGCTTTTTGTGAGCTAGAGTTATTCTTGAGTTCATCGCCCTCGCCAAATGATTATAAAGGGTGGACGAGTTTTGCTTTATGTTCAGATGATTAAATTTAATTTAAATATTTATACACTTAATAAATATAGATCTTTAAATTCTTTAGTCGAATTTGAAAAACCACCCCTCTGATTGATATTAGCTTTTAACGCAGCCATCATCGAGGTGACGTTGTAGTTATTTAAAAAATGTTTGTATTTATAGAAATTTGGAGGAATTTAAAAGGATAGAGTCCACTCCAATTGAGATTAATTTTCAACACGGGCATCATTGGGAATAAAATGTTTAATATCTTCAATTATGTGAACCTTATCAACTTTGTTCGCCCGCTAATAGAGGATCAGGGTCAATAATCGATTATTATGCAAATACTGAAAACGAGAGTTTATATCTTTAATATGAACTTCATTTAAAGAGCCTTTGAAGGTCTAATATGAACTTTAATATTAAATATCTTATGATTAAGCATTCGCTTGTTAATTCAAGTCATATCGACTCTAGTCCTTTGAATGAGGAAGATGAAACTTGAATATTTGACCTCATTGGTGAGGGAGGCAGCATCTTTTTACGTGGGGCTTGATTGATTTGCGGAATCAGAAAACATGTCTCAAGAATGTTGGCTTCGGCTCTCTGGCGGGCGGGGCTACTTGCGCTCAATCAAGAAAGATCGAAAACAAAAGCCAAAGTCCTGAACTTTTGATTGCGTAAATATTCTTTCAATTTTATAGGAAACACTTGTAGATCTCAAGTAATTGCTATCAATCTTCAGAAGACAATGAGAATTCTCCCAAAAATCCACACAAAACAGTAGATAATTTGTACTATTGATGAAAGGGAAAACGATAAAATACCAAGATGCAATTGATCCTCTATTTGAGAGGAGGATCTGCCTCCCAAATCTCTAGACGCCGCTAGATCCCAAATAAACTAAGAGATCTCAAATTTCAGCCAAATTTAAGATGCCAGAACCCTATGAAAACAAACTATTTAATACATACAATCCAAAAGGAAATCTCTAAACAGCCCTTACATTCAAATTTCCCTCCTAACTCCCTCAAAAATCCTTCTTAAATTGCTCCGTGGGATTTGCGGTTCGGTCAGCACATACAGGGAGGCAGAAGAGTTCCACCTCGTTCGCTGAGCCAGTCCCATGTGGACGGCTGGACCGGTCTAACAACACTCCCCTCCCAAAGTGTCACCTTATCCTCAAGATGGAACGAAGGAAACTGCTGCCAAAGCACTTGATCAATAACACTGAATTGAAAAATGGACTGATATTGGGTTGAATGATCTCGGCATCCAGCATCTCCCTAATCAATCTTTCGATCTCATCATTATGGATTTGGGGATGATTGTACGGATGAACACTGAGAGGTGAAACTACTTTTTCAAGCCGATAGCATGCTTATGTTCCCACGGAGGAGGCAACTCATGAAGCGGCTGAAAAACCTCACTAACTGCTTAAACAATGACTGTACTGAAAGAGGAATGTCCCCATCCTCCCCTAATCTGATCTCCTCCAGCCTATGTAATTCCATCAGATAACATTCCCCCACCTCTTATATGCTCCTAACCTTGGCTTTAAGTGATATCATGGCTTTGGTGAGCCCTGCATCTCCCCTAATCACTACCCTTCTCCCTTCCACCATCAGCTCCATCGTCAATACTCCCTAGTTGACCATGGTGTCCCCCAAGGTCAACAGTCACTTCATCCCCAGGATGACATAATTCTTTCTAACTCCAATGGGAGAAAATCCTCTATCACCTGAACCCCTGTATGGTCAACACTATCCCCCTACATATACCCTGACCCGTCTCCACCTTTCTTGTACCCATCATCACTCCATAACACCCTGCATTCACCAATGTCACTCCCAATTGGTCCAGGACCTTGTTGGAGATGAAGTTATGGGTATCCTCATTGTCAATTAACATCACCACCTCCCTGTCTGCCATACCTGTTAACGGCGAATGGCGCACCATGGCGCGAAAGTCCCTTTGGAGCCATGGCGCATAGCGCACTGCGCGGCGCGCGCTATTTTGAATATGGCGCAAGCTATATAAAAATTATAAAATAATAAGCATGAATATGAAATATTATTAAAAATGAAAGACAAGCTATCATAATAATAAAAGACAACCATAACATATATAAGTTCGATTAAGTAACATCCAAATATCTCATAATTCAAATATTACAATATTTTTTTAAAAGATCAAATAATAATTTAATCTACTCTTCTTGGGAATCATCATCATCAGCAAATGTTAAAAAAGCTTCATTATCTTCTTCAACATTGTCTCCTACTTCATAATCCTTTTCATCACCCTCCTCATCATCATTCTCAATAGCAACATCATGCCTAATTGAAGATTCTTTCTCTTTCCCTTTAGATCTTTCCCGAATATTATAACTTTTATCATAAACACCAATAGATTTAGTCACTCGACTTTACAAAATTGGACTCAATTTAGTCCCTCGACTTAACAAAATTGATCCCAATTTAGTTCCAAAGGGACCATATTGGATCAATTTTGTATCAAAATTGAAGCAACATTTTACTTTGGGACTAATATGATCATATATGAACAGTCAGGAGACTATATTAAAATTTAACCCAATAATTTAAAAAACCCAAAATAGTCCACTGAATTTTTAATAATATGTATGAGTTACAATAGATAACCCTTCTTTAAACTCAAAAAAGTCATCAATACAATGCAAATGAAACTACGATGTTAGTAACAAAATGAGATCGGGTATCTAGATAGTCCTTTGGGGGACGAAAAGGCAATGCGTCCAAAAAGAAGCAATCAAAGCAACATTGAAGGTTAGGAGGTTACTAAAACAGTAAGGGAAGCCATCAGAGGTGGAGGTTACACAACATGAAGGTGGCGATAAGTGGCACGAAAAGGTGTTGGAGGACCCATTAGAGGTGGTCAAACCAACCCTCTTCTAGGTGTGGAGATGGCTTGACCTTAAGACGATGACTTGGGGTTGTAAGTCCTACAGAATGCAATCTTTGGCTAGTCAACGCAAGAATTTACTAGAAGCCAGTGTTGCTATACGGTGGGGTTGATGACACTCCAACTCTTCAAACTTGTGCGGTTGTGATGTAGAGCCTTTTCATAAGACATTGCCATGAGATTGAAAGGTTTTAGCTGCAACCCGAACAGGCTCTTAAATTGTTAGCTATATTCATACTCGATATTTATTCAATGATGGAGAAAATTAATAGAAATCTACCAAGGACTTTAATCTACGGCAGACAATGTCAAGGTAAATCCACCAACAAATTTTTACCTATCATAAGTCATCAATCATAAAGTGACTCAATAACTTCGAACTAAAATAAAACAGGCCAAGAAGCTTTGACCCATCTAAGTTATCAGAAAATATGACACAAAAACTTTAGCATATGACGGAAAGAGGCCAAATGTGGACTCCGAAAATTTGAGTTTTAGGGCCCCGGTCTCTTCGTGTTATATCTGAGGAGAGTTTTAATGAATTAAGTTCCGAAGAAAAATTTTGGAAGTTAGATTAGATAGAGATTAGGGGTGTCAATTCGGGTCAACGGGTCGGGTTTGGGTCGAACCCAACTTGACCATGGCATAAACGGGTTGACCCGAACCCAACCCGTTTAGCTAAATGGGTCAGGATTTCTAACCGCACGGTTTGTCGGGTTGACCCAACCCGACCCGCAAACCCACGAAAACAATTGATAAGTCGGGTGAGGCGGAGTCGGCAGACGGCAAAGTCGAGTGATGCGGAGTCGACGAAAGGCAGAGTCGAGTGAGGCGAGTCAAGTGAGGCGGAGACACAAAGTCGGCGGACGGCGGAGTCGAGTGAGGAGGAGATGCGAAATCAGCGGACGGCAAAGTCGAGTGAGGCGGACTCGGCGGACGGCGAAGTCGGAATGAGGCGAGGTTGACCAGGGATTCAAGCGGACCGGTGGAGTAGGCAGACGGCTGAGTCGGAATGAGCGGGTTGTCCGGTTGTGTCACAAACAAGGTACGGGTGAGGCCCAAAAAACGTGGGATCCAGGTTAAACGGGTCGATCCGTGGGTTGTCAGGTCAACCCGAACCCGACCCATTTTTCAAACAGGTCAGAAATTCGAACCCGGACCCAACTCGTTTTACAAACGGGTTGACCTGAACCCGAATGTTTTCAGATCGGGTTTCAGGTCAGGTCAATTTTGACACCCCTAATAAAGATAAGATACTACCTAGAGATTTCTCCCTCTTAACGAGGATTTTGAGATCTGAGCTCTAGTTTCTTATGGACGTAAGCCCCTATAGTTAATTACATCTCTCAATAATGAGAAAACATTTTAGATTAAAGCTAGTCGTTAAACAAAAACTTAGTATTCAGCTTATAATAGCAGTAGAATTAGAATTTAAATTTGGAAATTTTATCACCTATCGCTTAAAGCGGATGGTAGGGGGATAATGATGAACCCGATCAAGATCTCGTAGTTCCGTCATCCCGAGTCGTCATGGTCCCTAATCTACTTAGTCGGAGGAGATAATCGACACAACATGACCGAAGGATCCTTGTCGAGTGTCATGGATTGCTTTTGTACAAGGGAACCTTGTAGACTTAGGTTGAATGTTTGTCTAATGGACGAATTCAAGTCAACATTTGCTAAAATAGGGCATTTTTCCCTATCGATTATACCTTATAATTCATTACTCATTGGTAAATATCCATTGGGGAACGGAACATATGGGCCTTTAATCATAAATGTAATATAGTGGAGTCGTTCGACCAAACCACTAGGTTAGCGGACCGTGGTCATAATCATTAACCACGTGGAGCCAGACTGGCCAAGTCACGAGTTATTTGTGGAACCATCTGGCCAAATCACTGATAAGAGAACTAGTCATAATCATACCACGTAGAGCCATCTGGCCAAGCTACAAGTTAAAGTGGAGCCACACTAGTCAAGCCACTAGTTAGAGGACAAATGACACATCTTTACTGGAAGAATGAAATTTGAGAAAGAGTCTGAGTGATATTCTTGATTGTACAATTGCTTTGTGTGAGCTAGAGTTATTCTTGAGTTCATCGCCCTCGCTAAATGATTATAAAGGGTGGACGAGTTTTGCTTTATGTTCAAATGATTAAATTTAATTTTAAATATTTATA
Organism: Dendrobium catenatum; assembly: GCF_001605985.2. Classification (NCBI taxonomy): domain Eukaryota; kingdom Viridiplantae; phylum Streptophyta; class Magnoliopsida; order Asparagales; family Orchidaceae; genus Dendrobium; species Dendrobium catenatum. The sequence goes on from NW_021319216.1 coordinate 208,189, forward strand.
CTCTTAATAAATATAGATCTTTAAAGTCTTTAGTCAAATTTGAAAAGCCAACCCTTTGATTGATATTAGCTTTTAACGCAGTCATCATCAAGGTGACGTTGTAGTTATTTGAAAAATGTTTGTATTTATAGAAATTTGGAGAAATTTAAAAGGATAGAGTCCACTCCAATTGAGATTAATTTTCAACACGAGCATCATTGGGGATAAAATGTTTAATATCTTTAATTATCTGAACCTTATCAACTTTGTTCGCCCGCTAACAGAGGATCAGGGTTAATTATCGATTATTATGCAAATACTGAAATCGAGAGTTTATATCTTTAAGATGAACTTCATTTAAAGAGCCTTTGAAGGTCTAATATGAACTTTAATATTAAATATCTTATGATTAAGCATTCGCTTGTTAATTCAAGTCATATCGACTCTAGTCCTTTGAATGAGGAAGATGAAACTTGAATATTTGATCTCGTTGGTGAGGGAGGCAGCATCTTTCTGCGTGGGGCTTGATTGATTTGCATAATCAGAAAACAGGTCTCGAGAATGTTGGCTTCGGCTCTCTGGCAGACGGGGCTACTTGCGCTCAATCGAGAAAGATCGAAAACAAAAGCCAGTCCTGAACTTTTGATTGCGTAAATCTTCTTTCAATTTTATAGGGAACACTTATAGATCTCAAGTATTTCCTATCAATCTTCAGAAGACAATGAGAATTCTCCCCAAAATTCACACAAAACCACGAAATAGTAGATAATTTGTACTATTGATGAAAGGGAAAACGGTAAAATACCAAGATACAGTTGATCCTCTATTTGAGAGGACCTGTCTCCCAAATCTCTAGACGTCGTTAGAGCCCAAATAAACTAAGAGATCTCAAATTTCAGCCAAATTTAAGATGCCCTAACCCTAAGAAAACAAACTATTTAACACATACAATCCAAAAGGAAATCTCTAAACAGCCCTTACATTCAAATTTCCCTCCTAACTCCCTCAAAAATCCTTCTTAAATTGCTCCGTGGGATTTGCGGTTCGGTCAGCACATACAGGGAGGTGGAAGAGTTCCACCTCGTTCGCTGAGCTGGTCCCATGTGGATGGCTGGGCCGGTCTAACAACACTCCCCTCCCAAAGTGCCACCTTATACTCAAGATGGAATGAAGGAAACTGCTGCTAAAGCACTTGATCAATAACACTGAATTGAAAAATGGACTGATATTGGGTTGAATGATCCCAACTTCCAGCATCTCCCTAATCAATCTTTCGATCTCATCCTTCTGGATTTGGGGATGATTATACGGATGAACACTGAGAGGTGAAACTGCTTTTTTCAAGCCGATAGCATGCTCATGTTCCCACGGAGGAGGCAACTCATGAGGCAACTGAAAAACCTCACTAAACTGCTTAAACAATGACTGAACTGAAAGAGGAATGTCCCCATCCTCCCCTAATATGATCTCCTCCAGCCTATGTAATTCCATCAAATAACATTCCCCTACCTCTTGTATGCTCCTCACCTTGGTTTTAAGAGATATCATGGCTTTGGTGAGCCCTGCATCTCCCCTAATCACTACCCTCATCCCTTCCACCATCAGCTCCATCATCAATACTCCCTAGTTAATCATGGTATTCCTCAAGGTCTACAGTCACGTCATCCCCAGGATGACATAATTCTTCCTAACTCCAATGGGAGAAAATCCTCCATCACCTGAACCCCTATATGGTCAACACTACCCCCCTCCCCCTACATATACCCTGACCCGTCTCCACCTTTCTTGTACCCATCATCACTCTAAAACACCCTGCATCCATCAATGCCACTCCCAATTGGTCCACGACCTTGTTGGAGATGAAGTTATGGGTAGCCTCACTGTTAATTAACATCACCACCTCCCTGTCTACTATTTCCCCTTCATCTTCATGGTATCATTCGGAGTGAATCCCAACATTTAATTTAGGGAGACCATCACGTCCAAATCTAGCTTGTCCTCCATCTCTCTCTCTACCATACAATCACCTCCCTCCTCAGTTTTCTCGTTACACAGACGGTGAGAACCAGAAGAGTTCGATCCCTACACTCGTGCCCCGTAGTATACTTCTCATCACATCTGAAGCATAGACTCTTCGTCCTCTTCTCCTGCATCTCCCTCTCCGTCAGACTTTTGAAGTTCCCCCCATTTCCTCCTCCTGTTGGATTCTCCCTAGGAGCCTCATTAATGTTGCCTAATGCAGGTCCCTTGAGTGCTAGAAGAGTGGTTGTCATCTTGTAAGTGCCTCCTGAGTTGCTACCCCTGGCTCCCCTATCTAGATTCTTCTGATTTTCCACCGGTTGTGCTAACTTCATGGCCTCTCCCAAGTCACGAGGCATCATCGCCACTCTGATCTCTGCCTTGAGCCCCTTCATGAAGTTTCATTCTAATACAGTCTCTGATAATCGCTCCACCCGACTAGCTAGGTGCTTGAACCGCTCACGATAGTCTATCACTGATCCATCATGCATTAGTGCAAAAAATTACTCATAGAAGTCTCCTCCCCCGTCGGTTTGGAAACGTTCTAATAAACAGTCCTTGAATGCTCTCCAGCTACGTATAGGTCTCATTTGATCCCTCCACCAGACCACGACAATGCCTTCCCCTCTAAACATAAGCATGCTTATGTCAGTTTCTCCTCCTCCGTCAACTCATTGATAGTGAAGTACCTCTCGACCTTGTAGATCCATCCATAAGCATCCTGCCCTTCAAAAATTGGCATCTTTAGCTTCCTCACTTTTGGATCTCCCCCATTTCTCCATATTCCTACATACTTTCCCCTCTACCAAGTGCTTTGCTCTCCCCATGTATCCCGATCTTCCCTTACATGTTCATCTTCAAACCCCTCTTCAGTTTCTTCCCTCCTTTCTCCAAAATCAGCACCCTCTACTCCTTGTTCCCTATTTCCTCGTCTCTCTATATACCTTCCCCCTTTCTCCTCAATGATTTCTACATTATTCTCCCTCCTACGAAAATAAGAATTCGTAGTTCTTCCCATTGGTCGCTTCGCCTCTGATGCCGACGTTTGGATTTGATATTCCAATAACTTTTTCACCATCAAATGAAGATCGGAAACCTTGTTTTTCACAGATGAAACATTGTCCTCTACGGATGAAATTTGATCCTCCACGGTGGCTTTTTTTTGGCTCACCTCTCCTTCAAAATGTTCTTCCAACGCATCTGCCTTCTTGGCTGTCATCAAAATTTTTGGATTTTGATCCAAAATTCAGCAAGAGTTCCTTCCTCCGGGTGAAATTTCGCCACTAAACTTTCAAAAAATCAGCCCCCAATGGTCCCAAGACTTGCTTTGATACCAATTTGATCGAAACACTTGTAGATCTCAAGTATTCCTATCAATCTTCAGAAGACAACGAGAACTCTCACAAAAATCCACACAAAACCACGAAACAGTAGATAATTTGTACTATTTGATTAAAGGGAAAAGAAAAAAATACCAAGATACAATTGATCCTATATTCGAGAGGACGATCTTTCTCTCCCAAATCTTTCGACACCGCTGGAGCCCAAATAAACTAAGAGATCTCAAATCTTGGCCAAAATCAAGATGCCCTAACCCTAGGAAAACAAACTATTTAATACATACAATCCAAAAGGAAATCTCTAAATAGACCCTACATTCAAATTTCCCTCTTAACTCCCTCAAAAATCCTTCCTAAATCGCTCTGTGGGATTTACGGTTCAGTCAGTGTGTACAGGGAGGCGGAAGAGTTCTATCTCTATTCGCCTAAGCCGGTGTACAAGGAGGCGGAAGAGTTCCACCTCTGTTCGCCTAAGCCGGTCCTATGTGGACTGGCTAAACCGGTCCATTGGACCGATCTAACATTTTCTTTGTGATTTTTATATGAGAATAACTGGTAGCCATTTCTAACAATCGCAAGAACATGGGATCATGGCTTCAATTATTTCTTCGGTCTCAACAGTTTTTTTTTTTTTTTTTTTTTTTTTTTTTTTTTTTTGAAGCTATTATGTATTGACATATAAATGTTATATTTCAATATTAGAACTGTCTATGGGTGCGATTATAGTTCTTGCACTGGCTCATATGCTTACTGCACATTTTTATTATTTCATAAAAGGAGGAAATTCGAGCCGTTTTTTGACACCTTTATTGTTTGCCGAGATAATGAAAGGGCGCTGGAAATATTTAACGGCTACAAGCTTGTATTAGCTCTGCTTGACAAGCTTGGTAAAAGAGAGGAATTTTGGACCTGACGCCAAAAGATATTATATCTATCATGAGAGTTTGTATTAAGCTTGGTAGATTTGAAACTGTGGAAAGTCTCTTTAATTAGTTCAGAAATTCATGAAGCAATCCGAGCATTGTTATGTGCACAATAGTGATGCATAATAGCTATTGCAGCAAGAACTATAGAGAAAGATTGACCTTAGTCTGAGAGATAGAGGGATTGGATTTTCTTTTGGATCTTCCAGATTATAGCTTAAACATACACCTCATTTATACTCGTTTATTTGTAACATTTTAGTGGACAAGATTTGCAAGTTTATAGTATTATCATGTGATGAAATCAAAAAAATAAGCGGGACCCTTATTTTTTTTATCACAAAAAGACAACTCTTCTAGGAACAAAATAAAGACATAAAATGCTTAAAAGAACACAAATACTATAAAACACAACTTTATATAGAAAAACTTACAACCATTGACTCTTACAAACTTGACTCAAACAAAACTGACTCAAACAAGTTGCTCTGATACCAAATGATGCGGGCAGAAATCCGGGGGATGGGGCACCCGAGGACCTCCGTCGGCAAACGACGCGGACCACGACGAAATAGACGAATACGACGACAAGCGGAAGAACAAACTCTGACATTTCAAATCTAAGACCGACTTAGAAATTAAAAAACAAAATTACAACAACAAATTGAAATTAAACGACTTTCAAACTCAAATCGAAATCAAAGACACTCTAAACTTGCTTCACTTAGAGAAGAAGGATACAGGTGGGGTGTAAACTTGCGGAGAGACGAAAGAGGTTAGAAGCCCGAGAAGAAGGGTGGAAAGAGCTCGCAAGATTTCCGGAGGGGCTGAGAAGAAGAAGGTGGACAAAGCTCGCAAGCTTTTCCATGAAACCCGCAGGTTTACATTTCCAAAAAATCACATATCATTCACTATTTTAAAACATAACAAACCCCTCATATTTATAGGTATGAAAGGGGAATACCAAAAGACAAACATTTTTACGGAAAAACAGCCCAAGCCCAGAAACCGAAGGAGCAACCACGAGAGCCAAGGAGGCGGCACAGAACCAAGGCGCCAAAGCCACGGGAAAAACCCCAGGCTCGGAAAACTAGCAGCTAGCCGGAAATCCAAGGGGCAAAGGCACGGGAAAAGCCAACCCATGGAAGCCAAGGAGCCATGGCACAGGTAAACACATTTTCATGGAATTCCAAAAGCTGGTTTGGAATTTCAAGAGACAAACATAATTAAAAACATAAAAACAATAAAAATTACATTTAATTAAAGATAACTATGAACTAAAATGTTAGCTAATAATGAGCTAACCCTTAGTTCAATAAGTGAACTAAAGACTAGCTCATAAATGAGCTAAAATTTCAGCTCAAATTTGATTGAGCTTGTAAACTCGAGGGAGGCTAAAATTGATTTATTTTGGACATGAGTTGACCCCCCTTTGTCTGCATCATCATGCTGAATTCCTCTTTATCATTTATATATTCAAGCAAGATCGCATGGTGTTTATAGCGACTGAATTTGTGTGATGTTTTTGTTGGGTAGGCATAAGCAATGATTGCACAGTTAAATAAATCCAGAAGGAATCATGTTGCGTATACCTGCTTTAATGAGTTACTCATATGCTACCTGCACTCTTTGACTTGATATGCAATGTAAAATTTAAAAGAATTGACAACCGTTAGCGGACGAATAAATCATTGCAACAATTTTTGTCTATAGTTATGTTGCATTTATCATACAACTGTATCGCAAGTTGGCAGACATCTTTTGGTCATCCAACAAACTCCATGTAGCAATTGTGTGCATGAATTGCATCATTCATTTAATCCATCATATATATTTCAACAGGAAGAAAGCCCAACACAATGCTAAAGCTAAAGGAGCCTAAAGAATATACAATTGATTTAAATATATGGTAAATTGCATTTAGGTCCATCAAACTTTATTCAAATCGAGCTCATAATCATAATTAACCTTAAACCAACTATTTTGGATATGCTTCATAAATTCTAATTTTTCATTTGTTTCTATTGAGTATTTTTAGAGCTATTAACCTATTCTTAGTTAATCATTTTGAACAACTTCTATCCATGTAATCTTATGTTCATTCCTTCCTCCCAATCCATTGACACTAATTTATCTAGTTGCCAAATAGAAGCATTTTCTAACCTTGATTTCGCATATCCAAACACCTAAGTTTAGTTTTAATTACTTTATCTTTGATAGAGATCACGCCAATTATTCCGTTGATATAATAATTATTTAATTTATCACTTATCATTTTGCAGTACATTCATTTAAACATTCTCATTCCATTCAAACTGCACTATGCTTGCATTATTCTCATAAACTTTCAATCCAAGACCTTATGTTTTGTTTCCAGCATTCACTTTGACCCATTGTTGCAAATTCCTGCAACGATTCCCTCAATTGATGCTAGTCAACCACTGTGTGTACTTGCTACCTTATTTTATCATCCAAATACCCTCTTTCTCAATAGCAGTGATTAACGAACCAGCAATTCTGGAGGTTTAGTCAAGGTATGTCAGTACTCTTCAAGGCTTCTCACCATATATGGAAGAGAACAAAGGATGTTGAATAGCGAAACTCAAAGCCAGATGGCGCATCACCCTCCGCATGATGGCATGCATGAGAGAGGGCTGCCAATACTGTGGGGTCCTACCTGTAGTTTCAAAGGCCACCAACAAACCTTTCCAAGGTTTAGCTGTCCATACCACCAGCAAGGAAAACCTTAGTTGTCGTAACAGCTTGATAAGCTGGGTGTCTATGTGGTTGTGAAAGAAAGTTGGGAGCAAATCTACATAAGTTGTAGATTGAATAGATCATATTGATAAAAAACTTGAATGTGATTCAAAAACATAAATCATCTTTGTGGTTGGTCTATTAGGGTTTTTTTTTCCTTAGGTTTCGAGCAATGTTGTGTTAATTTTGGTGTAGCTAAAATTCTCAAACAACATCTAGATAGATTGATTGGGCTGATCATTTCCTCTTCAAAAACATTCAAGAATTCTCAGTCCACGGATCCTACATTACACAATAGACCAATATTTGATGCAAAAACCGCTAGGTAGTTGGTTTATTAGTTTCCCCATGCGTAAAACGAAGTCAATTTAGATTCAAGACTTGAAAGAAATGTTAGCCAAACACAATTTTCAAAGAACCTAAGTAAAGGCATCAAAAGTAGGTGAGTACTTTAAGTCTAGAAACGGCAGCAGATATTGCCCTTCCAGGTGCTTGAAAAGCCTTATTGTAAACCTACAGTTACAGATAGCACCATAATCAGGATCTCTAAGCATTGAAGTAAATTGAAGAAATAATATTCAAACAGAACTTGTGGAATTCGAGAGAGAGATGCATAAAATAGCATGGTTAGCTTGCCGACCTGCAAATAAAGTAAAGCTACAATCTTTGGCAGAAGTACAACTGGATCTGTTTCAGAAGAAACCTGAGAGGTTAAACCCTACAAAAACAGTGAAATTAATCAAAAAAATCTAGTATCAGATACCCACAGCCAGTAATTAAAATTGAATAAATAAATAAAAGACGCACAAGACATGTAAGAAAATCTCGCTAACGGACAAAGAGCATGAAACTATCAGATTGTGCAATCTTGACTGTGATTGAAGTAAACTCAATAAATGACTTTCTAGTAATCTATGAAAAAATAGCTTATCCCACCAGTAATACTCATCAGGCAGCTTATTGTGTATATTTGTAGGAATCACATAAATTTTTTGAGCCCGTGTTTGTTAGTAAGCGACAGTTCAGGCATACCAAACAAGAGCATACGTCAACCAGCATATCTCAAAATATAGACTAGCACAACTAATCCAAGACTTCAGTAACGCACAGTAACTTCCAACACAGTTGATGAAAGAAGCAGATTTCAAGCCAAGATAACTTACAATTACACATTATCACTTCAAAAAATATGACTTTTAGGATGGAGAAATGCTAACTCTAGTAGGTAGTCATCTTTGTTTCAAATGCATGAGATGCATTTCTGAGACCATAACAGAAAAATGTTGAAGGTCACTTACTGATAACAGTCAGATTAACAAGGTAGTACAACATGATGGAGATGAACTTATCTGTCAAGACTATAAGCATACCTTCCGATAAGATTGCAATAATGATTTTTCTAATTTCTTATCAAGCTTCTTCAATAGCAGTCCACTGCAAATAATAGCATAAAAGGTGTAAAAGCAAAAGAATACGTTCACAAAGAGCTCATAAGATGACAAGTAAATTACCTCTCCTCCGCTAGAGCCTTGAATGTAGCCATGAATGTGTCCACACGCTGATAAACATTTGAGTTCATATTAATCAAGACAGCAGGATTGAAAGTATGATAGAAATTACATTCACAAAGCTGCATTACCCATGAAGAAAGATACAAGTGGAAAGCGTGTGCCAAGAAAGAATTGTTTTTACAAAGGGTATGTACAATGACCATGCATTGGTGTTCTCATAGATCTAATCATTAGGCATCAAAGTTAGAAATTGGTGCTCACAATGATCAAGCCATTATTATGCATAAGGGTTTTATCAAAAATACATCCATCTCGGAAAAGAAACAACTCAAAAGTGTGGAAAGAAAGAACTGCTTCATAGAAGGCGGAGAATAAATCCTATGAATTGTTATCTAAAATGGTTTTTTTTTTTTTTACAATCAGAAATTGCTTTAGATTATTGTTATCTAAAATGGTATAATCTTCCTCATGCAAGTTTTTGAGGTTTAGGGTTTATTGATTGCTACAACGAAGGGAACATTAAGAGGCACAAAATCAATACAAATTATTTTGGTTATAAATTTTTTTCTCATTCATACGTTATTACTAGGAATGGTGCAGCACGCAACATGATTAAACATGATATAAACACACCAAGAGGAGATCCATTTCTAGAGCAAACAAATTATAATGAGGCAATGAGGCAAGCAAAACCCTAACATTATTAAGCTTGCAAAGCACCTGATATCAAGTAATTCTCGATTCCTGTGAGAATGCATATCATATTGCATCATGATTCATTCTTTTTTTTCTTTTTTTTTTTTGAAAAGAATATGATATAAATTAGTTGTCAATTTATCTAAGGTTCACATAGCCTCATGAAATTTATCTAATATACAAAATGAATAGAATCACCAAAGTTGTAAGCCTTTAACTAGATTTATTTCATGGAAAATACATAAACTACTAATTTACGAGTCATAAAGGACCGGAATTTACAATACAACAAATGTGACTCCAAGAAAAGGGGTTTTTAGCATAATGATGTGATTCTAGCTTTCCTAGAAGGGTGCTTGAAAGATACAAACCGAGAAAGCTTGTCAAGGAGGAATGAAGTATTAAGAAGCCCAACCATTAAATACATTAAAGATTCTCTGTCCAATTTACCAAGAACAAAAAATTAATCGAATAGAAACATCTAGGAATTCCTAAAGCTTATCCAAGAAAACAATATGAGGCATAAAAAGTTGAAAATAGCATTTGTATGATGAGCATTCAATAAAAACACAAGCAGGAATTATTTCTATCAACCGCTAACCTTCCCTTCAAATGCTTCAACAACAGCTTGGGCCTTCAATGATAGTGAATTGGGCAAGCTCTTTGCCTTAATTACAGAAACAGTTCATTAAAGTTAGTAACCTTAAATTCAAACCATTAAAAATAAAGTCCAAACTAATCAATGCCCGAGAGATGGTTTCAGACCAAATAAATACGATTTGCAGAAGTTAGTTGTAGAGCATCCAGACTTTCACCTTCTTCCATTTCAATTCCATTTTTTAATTTGTTATCCATGACCTAAAAAAAAAATAGCAATATTAAAAAGTGGCCTATGAAGGAAAAATCGAGACAACTATCATAAACATAGAATTTTCCAGTTAATTCCACAAAAAATCCATGATAAAACTCACTGTATTTAAATAGCATTTATTCAATTTAAAGGATGAACTGCAGCTGCTCCATGCAGCCCTTCTATGAAATACTGGATGCACAAGCATACTGTCTTTCTTTCTTTTATTTTATTTTTTATTATTTTCTTTTATTTCTGTTTTCATGTAAGACTTCTGTCAATTGTTACAATTCCATGCTTAATGAAAAAGTTCATAAAAGATTAGTCTTATTTACCAAAGTTTGAAGAAGTTTGTCAATAATGGGGGCTGCCAGCGTTTTGAGCAGATGCCTGTGCAAAATGGCCTGCACGTGAAAAGGGTCTTCTTGTCATTTATGAAACTTTCAGAGTTAGCAGCAGTTCTGTTTTTAGATCATACACAGAGAGAAGGATCATCTTCAAAGAGATCTAGTGCTCTTTCATAGAATTGTAACTCCAAGAAAGCCTAATACACAAGCAAACAAAACACGTCATTGCATGATACATATTAAAAGTTATTTTAAATTTAGCAAAGGTGTAGATAAAACATTGCAGCTCCTGTTTTTAGTGATATTTTGGTGCAAGAAAGAAACCTCATCGAGTTGTTTCTGCAAATTATCAAGCAACTGCCGGCTTCGCTTAGCATGTTCTTGTAGCAGTATTGTTCTCCTCTTCTCCAGGGAATCTAGTAAAGATGGCCTCAAGTGGGAAGACAAAGTACTGAGCATCGCATGTGGATCATCGGGACCTACGATTCAAAACCATTTAATGCATCAGAGTAGATAACAAGAACAAATAATTGTCCATAGCCAGTACAGAAGATAATGCACAGATGATTTAGGTGTGAATCTTTTGATGATGTACCTCCCAACTCTCCCAGATCTGGCGCTACTGCCAAAATCTTTTTAGCAATCCATTCTTCAGATGGACCATGTAAGCTAGCCACTTTCACCTTACTTGAGCCTTTTGCTTCTACTGAACTTGCATCCTTACTTCTCCGTTGATTTTTTTTACCTTTCATATGAGGGCTTTCTTGGGTATTAGAGTCATTTTCTACCTTCACAAAAGCTGTATGCTTTCCCCTTTTCTTCTTTGATCCTTTCTCAGGTATATGTTTTGTACTGACTCCATCATCAAAAGTCTCCTTAATCTCAGAGTTTTTACCAGAGCTAGTTTCAAATTTGACCTCATCAGCATAAGACATATCTGGCCGGTGACCACCAAGGCTTGCAAAACTGAGAATATCCACCTCTTTTTCAACTAGATCAAACAAATCCTAGGCAGAAAATACAAAGTCAACATTCTACCTGCCTAACTCTTCATAACTAAAAAAAAAATTAAACTAGGAGTTAAGGCTGCTAACAAAATATGTAATTATCTAAAAGCCCAAGCAATCAAAGGTTATCATCATCAAGCAGTGAAACCATAGGCTTTTTGCCAAATAGTATATGCATATTAGCAACTGAGAGCAACAGCCAGTCCCATGCCCCAAGGACTGAACCCCCCCTTTAGAATCCCCTGCCCTCAAGTTAAAACTGAGCATGTTAAAACCTAGACTTATCAAACCTTGGGGGTGAGTGATATAGCATTTCTTAGGATCAAAGGTTTCTAATATACATCTGATATGAGATTGAAAATTTATGCAATAAGCACATCAAATTCATGATGCGCAAACTATTAATCAGAAATAAGCATATAAAAAAAATCATGGTTAATTACTTGATCAAAGCATCCTGCATGGTGAGGCAAGCGATCAACCAAGCAAACCCTCAGAAGTTAAGGACAAACCTTTGCTTGGCTTAGCTTAATTAACCCTTGGAATGGCTAAAATCCATTCTTAATGACCAACTCATGGATAAATAGCCTAGGCTTGGGTTAAGTTGGTTTATTAGGGTGGCTTAGACCTTAAGGAATCCACTTAGTTCAATTGTTTTGGCTAATTTAAGCTTGACATGAGATTTAGCTCATGTTGATCCAAATGGATTCACTTGGGTCAACATGGGTCAATTTGCCAATATTGGCTAAACCAAAAATGGATCAATTGAAATAGGGTTAATCTATTGGCATTCAATGGAAGTGTTGCTTTGGGTAAATTAAACCAATTTGGTCAATTTGGCTAAATTGGCCAAAAGGGCTAAGTGTGGGTTCACCTAGGGTCAAATTGGCTCAATTGGGTTGTTTGGCTCAATCAATTTGAGATAACTGGCTCAAATTGGCTCAATGGTTACATTAAGAGTTCAATTGAGCTATTTGGCCTAACCAGGGGACAATTGGGTCAATTCCATATATGGGGATCCACCTAGATCAAATGGAAAAGATGGGTCAAGTCAATTTGATAAATTTGGCCCAAAATTTTTAATTGAGAAAATTGAACCAATTTGTGAAATTGGGTTCAATGAAGTGTCAATTGCGCTCAATCAACCATGACTAGGTCAATTAAAATGGATCCCAATGGTTATCTTGGCCAAATTTGGTCAAACTTAGTCAAAGTGACTTGTGAAGTTCAAATGTGTCAATTTGGGCTAGGTGAGCCAATTGGTCCAATTCAAGGGCCAATTAGGGTTAAGTCATAAATGGTTTAGCTATTAAAATTAGTTTGAGGTCCCAATTAATTAAATATAATCCAAAAAAATTCAAATTCAGACCAAACTTCATCTAAAAGAAGCTAACTGAATATGATAAAATAAATCAAGCAAAAATAAGGAAAATCTTGTAATAAATGAATGTACTTCTAAAAAGACTTGAAAATTAGTGTGATTTAGCACTTTTGTAGTTTGGTTCGACTCCTTTTGGTCAATTTATGGAAACTTAATCTATTCTAGACTAAAATATTTGAATTGTACAACATGATGCCTTGATACTTCAGCAGTGGGATGGTCTGCATGTATACGTTATTAGGTCAAACAACAGATCATTAAAGCAGGAAGTTTTGGCAACGAAAGCACAGAAAACCCATAGTACCAATTTTGCATGATAGTTATAAGCGTCCCACGGTTCATCTCTTTATGGAACAGCGTATATCAGTTGAATTTGTGCACAAAATAAGCTTGCCAGATACTATTTGAAGGAAACTTTCACCATAAATCGTTCTCAAAAATCATGCAAGAAGCACTTGAGAGTACGAGAAAGCAAAAGATGATAGGATGTGCATTTATGCTTAGCAAGCTTTAGCATCTCACCTTGATATATTTGCTGCTAAATACACAGTAGTCTCCCAATATTATTGCATCTGATGACTGCAACACATAAATGGAAATAATCAACAAAAATTTCATGATCAAGACAGTTTACAAGCATAACAAGACCAACCTTAACTGCCCTCTGAACAGATGGACAAAGGGACAATATCTTTAAGACATCCTGACTTCCAACACATTCTGGGAGAAGAGAAAGAGCGTCAATCCTGCAAAACAACTAATATTTCAGCATTTCATATTGCAAATATAACAAAAATTCCAAACCTGTTACTCTCTCGTTAAACAATCATTGCGTAGATTTTCAATGAACAAAATTTAAAAGTTGCCAAACATGAGAAAGCACTTTAAGAATACATAACTGTGATAGTCTACATCAAACAAATTAATATATATCCTGCCAACCAAAACATTTTGATTGGTTTTATAGGAGAATGTAGAACATGACAGTCGCATTCTTGCCCAAATGGTTTAGCTATTAAAATTAGACTGAGGTCCCAATTAACATTTTGATTGGTTTTATAGGAGAATGTAGAACAAGTGGACCCCGTAAGGACTTTTTCCACCAATAAATAGAGGTGTTGCCTTGGTCATTATCACAGCCCAATTCAATTCAAAGTGTATTATGAGAGTTCTAGAGGCAGCAAATAGATTCTATTTGTGATCGTAGGTGATCTATCAAGTTCCCTGTAAGTCTAGTTCAATGTTTAATTCTGCTAAATATATCACATTTTAAATGTTCATTTTGTTCTAATTTTTTTCTTATAGTTCCATTTTGTCACATTTTAATTCAACAACTTAATTTTATTGTACCTTTTTTAAAGTGCATCCAAAAAAAATTGTTGCATCATCCCGACGCTTCCTTCCTACAGGTGGGAGCATTTAAGGTGGCGGAAATTTAGGAGTGTTAGATCTATAAACGTGATGAGCATTGTTACTTACATCAGAAGCCATACACTGAATGAGATTTTCCGGTTGCTTTGAAACAACCCATAGGTACTTACGTGTGTCTCAGCACAACAATTTGTTAATTATACCTTGGCAAAGTGATGGTGTTGTTGACTACAAATTTGAGGCAAGGTGACTATCGAATTTACGGCAAAATCTACCATAGACAACTCTTTTTTTTCTCTTTTTTATCATATCTATACTTTTTTAGTAGCAGTAGTGTCTGTATATATACACTACATACATACATACAGAGAGAGGGAAAGTGTTAATTTTCTACAAAGGAAAGCAGTGATTGCGACTTATTGCTGTTGATTGACAGCAGGGAAAATCAGTGGCTATTGTGACTGATGGTTGATATAAGATGTTGAGCTGGAGCTTGAAGATTTTTGGAATGTAAAGGTGTTGTGAGGTTCCATTGAGAAGATAAACAAATTTTTGGTCTATGATTGCAGGGTTTTGGTAGGTAAAGGGCCATAAGTCTGTTAGAGGGTGATGATCTCACAGTTGGGCAGTAGGGGTGGAGGTGTTGTTTGATTGTTTGTCAAAAACAGGCATGCTGTGAAGTGAACAAAGAGTAACGATGATTTGGATTGACTCACCAGCAACGATTGAGAAGAGTAGCACATGTGGAGTGTGGAAATGTTGAGTGTTATAGAGGTTATCAATGAGGGCAGATGGTCATTGTCAGAGCTAAGATGATGTGGAGTGATTTGACGTCATCAACACCTTTTGCAAGTGTTGGATGTTGGATATAGGCCGAACAATTCTTCTCAAAAGACACTTATTAAAAAGAGATTAAATAACTAAAAGCATTTAAATCGTCTTTATAGTCTTAAAATTGCTACAAAGAATCAAGGGAAAAAATGGGCCAACTTAAGTACATGTAAATAAATTAAGCAAACTGTGTGTATGGAACACAAATATGTCATCTAACTAGGAATTAATAATCAATTTTGGCCTACATTTCTCAGTAATGCAAGGGCAATAATATTAGTTTTACTTTCATGGCCATAACTTGCTCTTGCACCACCATATACTAGTAGGGAAACATCAATTAAGTCAAATAGTCAACTCAACATGGCAAACATTATATTTTAAATGCCGGAATAAATTTTTTACCAGTTACCATGTTCAATAGCATCCTGTATAGCAGCATTTAACATCTCAACCATTGAAGGGTGAATGAAAATACTGTCCAGTGCAATGCCTTCAGGGTATCTGGACTACAATAGAAAAAGTAAACAAGAAATCCACATGTGAAAAAAAAAATGGATGCTCTGAATAAGGATATGAGCTAGGTACTTTCATTAGACTATTTCGTAATGACATTACGATGTCTGAACCAGAGTTACAAAGTACCTGCAAGTACTGTTTAGGTTGAACAATTGCAAGTTTGAGAAGGACATCATAGCCAATGTAAGAGTTCTGTGCCCCAAAGATCAATTAGCAAGCCAATCATCAGACAACTAAAATTTGCAGATTATAGAAACATCAATCATATTCAAAACAAAAGCTCTTTTGCACTCAAAGAACCACCAAATCGCGCCTTCCAGGTATAAACTTCAACAAGTATAGAGGAAAACACTCAAATCAGTTTCAGACCAGAAATATGGAACATCAAAAGCTAAGATGCATCAACACTTCGTTATAAAGCACTATTCAATGCCCGGCATATTCGGACACAAAGACACCCAACATGTCAAACGCATGCCTATCACTATCCAGATTAAAAAAAAAATGGGCACATCTATATGCGTATTGTACAATAAAGGATAATGAGCTCTAATGGAGGTGAATATAGAATATTGTTTTTAATTTTCGTAGGATTTTCGTAAATAGCATTCATAATTATCTCATTCATATATTTAAAGCCTAAACTTCACAATGTAAAAAATATAACAATCCGTTAATGAAGATTAACGAAACCCTTGAAAGTGAATATGAAGTTGCGACGGGATCTCGCAATGACCCTCATTTAATTCAAACAACAAACTCCTAAACCCACCCGCTTTTGTTGTCAACCGAACACCTCGATCTCTCTCTCACCATACGCTCACTCTCAAACTTTCACTTAGTCTGCAGTAAAGTCTCCCGTTAATGAAGTTTAATGAAACCCTCAAAAGTGAATATGATGTTGCAACGGGATCTCACTATGACCCTCATTTAATTTAACCAACAAACTCATAAACCCATCATCTTTTGTTGTCAAGCGAACACCTCTCTCTCTCTCATCATATGCTCCTCTGTTCCTACCCAAATTTCCCAAACCCCCTATGACAAACAAGTAAGGAAGTCACTGGGAGCTCATCAAAGAAGGCATCAACGAGACCTACAACTTCTGAAGAAGCTGTGACGGGATCTCATGACTTCATCGCCATAAGTTCCATTAACAAATTGTTAAATTTTAAAAATAGTGAAGTTTGTGTTATGTAAATGAGACCGTTTTGATTCCTCAAAGTCCAAAATATTTTTCATGAACCTAAATTATTTGTCAAGCTAATATACATTCAAAAGCTAACACGAATTTTCAAATGTAGCATTATACTTTATCCTTCCTATTATATCTTCTAGAAACAAGGCATGAAGAAGACAAATGGGCTTACCATAGAAAAGGATGGTCTCTACCACCTTGAGGAATCTATAATTGACAGGAGATCAATTCAAAAAATTTCACAATCTTAAAAGGCAACTTCTGGAATTAGAAAAGTAGAAAATAAAATATAGAAGCAAGATCTAGCATAACAATTGAATTTAGACATATGACACTAGCAATCTATAAATTGCGATAGTAAAAGTTATCTTAAAAATTTAAAGGTTGAATGAAAAGGTCCTATGAGGCTATATTATGATAACAAATAAGCCATCAATAATGCACATAATCTCATGCATAACCATACAAAATATTGATGTTGAAAGACACTTCATAAATAAAAAATTTGATAAGAATCTAAATTGTACTTCATTCCTAACCACAGACGCACAACTTACTGACATTCTCACCAAAGGTTTTCAGATGCAGTCTTTCAAAAATTAGTAAACAAACTTAGAATGGATGATATACATTCATTTGCTTGAGAGAAGTGTAAAATGCTTGCATAATTTTCTTCATCTGAGACCCACACTCATCAAGACTTATGCCCTCCAACTTATTAATCCACAAGATCTTGTCAATCCATGAACTATGATAATTATTATGTGATTATTATTCTAAATAATCAAATCCAAGGACTATTACAATTATTCTATAATTTTGTATGTTTCCAATTAGAAACTCTCCTATGATTGTATAAATACAACACAAATGTTATAAAGAAATGTTGAATTAATTCTCTCCAATTCTTGTCAACAACTACTATATCGAATGTATTATTAGTAATAAAAGATCTACTAAATGTTTATATTATTGTGTTTAAGCAGAGATATCCAACAAAGGTGGATGAGATATTTTTCTAAACTTCTCAATGAATATTATGAGAATGCGATTGACTTTAATGACCTTACCACCCTAAATGAAAATAAAGATTTTTTTTTTATCGGCGTATTAATAAAACGAAAGTTAGAGAGGCTTTAAAGAAAATGAAGCGTGAAAAAACTGTTGGACCTGATAATGTTCCAATAGAGGCGTGGAAATGCTTAGGAGATGAAGGAATTTCTTGGCTTACTAAACTTTTTAATATTATTTTGAAGACTAAAAAGATGTCAGATGAGTGGAGAATGAGTGTGTTTATTCTTATTTTTAAGAATAAAGGTTATGCAAAAGATTGTGCGAATTATAGAGGAATTAAGTTAATTTGTTATACTTTAAAACTATGGGAGAGAGATATGGAACATAGGTTGAGGCATTATGCTAATGTTTCACAAGATCAATTTGGATTCATGTCGGGTAGGTCTACTATGGAAGCCATACATTTATTGTGAGGTTTGATGGAAAAGTATAGAGAGAATAAGGAAGATCTTCATATGATATTTATTGATTTAGAGAAAGCTTATGATAAAGTTCCAAGAGAAGTGCTATGGAGAGTTCTAAAAAAGAAAGGGGTTAATAATGCTTGTATTGAAGTCATTAGGGATATGTATGTTGGAGTTGTTACTTGTGTTCAAACACAAGGTGGTTTAACCAAGTATTTTCCAATTTCAGTTGGATTACATCAAGGATCAGCCTTAAGCACATATCTTTTTGCTTTAATAATGGATGCTCTTACTAGAGATTTGCAAGAGAATGTTCCCTAGTGTATGCTTTTTGTTGACGATATTCTTCTAGTTGATAAGACTAAAGAGGGAGTTGAAGGTAAACTTGAATTATAGAGGTCAACCTTAAGAGTCTAAAGGTTTTGGTTTGAGTAGATCTAAAAATGAATACATTGAGTACAATTGATGAGGACATCCAACCGTGGAAGGTCTACCAGAGACGGGCCCGACAATCTACGGTTATGATGGCACCTATTTATTTTTGAATTATTTTATGTATTTGATTTGATATTGTACTTTTTTTCCTTTTTACCATCACTTGAGGGCTTAGTCTTATGTATGCCCTAGGGGCAAGAGTGTCTTTATTTTATTTCCTTCATGTATTTGGCTATTTAAAGCCCCCTCCTCCCCTTACAGAGAGGTAATTAATATGAAGATAAAAATTTATGCTTTGTGAGTTTTTGGAGAGCTTGAGAGTCTTGGAGAGAACCCTAGAGAGGGAAACGGATCACTCACCAACCTTGGAAGAGTCCGGATTCGTGGTTCTTTTCTTTTCTTCCCTATCTTTTCTTTTTTCTCCCTCCCCTTCCCTCCTAGCCATCGGCCTAGAGCTCCCCAACCTCATAGCCGCCGACCATCCACTCCAAAATAAACCCCACCGCCGGCCAACACCCTTCTTCAACCCCCACCGCCGGCCAAACTCTTCACCCTCTCCATGAAACCACCGGCCCTCCCTAAGCAACAACCCCATACCCTTAGCCGCCGTCCCCACATCTTGTCCAAACCCTAAGCCTAACCTAGTCGCCAGCCATAGCTCTTCCCCTCCCTTGCCTCCAAACCTTCAAGTCTCTAATTAATTGCTTTCCATATGTAGTATTCTCAAATTGGACAGATTTCAAATTCGAATTTCAATTCTAATCAGATTGAAATTCTTTCCTAAAGTAACTACGTTATATTTTTAAAGTTCTTTAATTGGAGTCAATCTATTTTGGAGTATATTCAAAAGGATATGAGCAATAACTTCCTTCTAATTTAATTGACTTCAATTAGGAAAGTATTTGAAACCTCCTTAAACACCCCATCTCCTTCCCAATGCCGCCGGCCCTAGCTCCCTCCTCCCCTCTTTCTTGAATCCCTCTCCCTTCTACCTTCCCCAACTGATCCCCCAGCCCACTAAGAGATATTTTCTCTTTCACTTAGCAGTCCATATCAAACCCTAGTCTCCTAGATCTTCTAACATCTGCTGTCCAGAATTCTGGACCAAGAATCAGCTGTCCAGAACTCCAGAACCAGCAACATTGCTGTTCAAAGTAGCTTCCGTTTGCTGTCCAGATTTTCCTGGACGCTGTTGGGTGGCTGTCCAGCGAATTCCAGCACTTCTCCCTGCTTTCCAGCTGGCCAGGAGACCATCGTGTGCTGCCCGGAGGTTTTAGTTTGCTGTTCAAAGGTTCCCGACCAAGTTGACTTGTTGTCCACCATCCAGAAATTGCTCCAAGTACTGTCAAGGGTAGCAAGGAAGTCTGTATTGCTGTCCATTCTATATCAAACATCCAAATGACTACACCGGAACTTCGTATCTTACTTCTCTTGGGTAAAACTCTTCCTCCAACTCTTATATCTCCTAGTCACTTCTCAACTTGTGGCTTTAATTTGATTCTCAAATATTCTTGTTAATCCCTCCGCTAAAGCCTAGTGTTTAGTATAATTGTGTGAGGGATCTTTCATAGCATTGCTCTTATTTTTAGATTAGGGATTCCTTGTTGAAACTTATCTCGTATGCAACGTCAAGAGTAATTGATTGTTTTGTGGTTTTTACTTTTTGCAAGTAACTTGGCCTAAGCTTGTGTTTACCGCTCTTTGTGTTTTATTTAATTGTTTAAATCACCATAAAAATTTAATTAACTTGCTCTTAATCATTAAGCATGCAAAATCCTTAGCTAAATCGTAATCTCATATGTGTCATGCATCAATAATTTAAGTAGTAATAGATTTAGTGGGGGGTTTGTGACTTTGGGTGATCAAGTCAATCATAAGAGTACACGTTTTCGATATATTGGGTCTATTGTTCAGAGTGATCGTGAAATAGTTGGGGCTATTATTAGTAGAATTCAAGTTGGGTGGTTGAAGTGGAGGGATGCATCGAGCTTATTATGTGATAGAAAAGTCCTGGGTGAGATATGAAATGCTTTATGGTGCAGAATGTTGGCCATTAAAAGAAAAGCATAATATTAAGTTAAGTGTTGCAGAGATGAGGATGCTCAGGTGTATGAGTGACTTTAATCTTAGAGACAGGATACGAACTGAGCATATAGGTGAAAAGGTTGGAGTAGCTCCGGTGGAAGATAAGATTAGAGAGAGCCACCTTAGATGGTTTGGTCACATAAAATGGTGGCCTCTCGAAGACCTGGTTAGGAAAGAAGATATATTAGATTTTACTTATGTTAATAAAGATAGAAGTAGACCTAAAAAGACTTGATTAAAAAAATGTTAGAAATGACGTTTCCTTATTAGATATTTAGATTTAAATGAGAATTTAAATCTTAATAGGACACAATGGAGAAAAGGATTCATATAGCCAACCCCACATAGTAGGATAAAGGCTTGAAGTTGTTGTTATTGTTGTTGTTTTAACTTCGCCAAAAAAAAATATCAACTTACAAACTTCCATGGACAAAGCCTCCTAATTTAGATATAAAAGTATTCTGATATAAACTAAAATAAGTATTGATAAAAAGTCTCAACATAATCTTTTACATAAATGGATCGTTCTTTCAAAAAGTCTCAACATGATTGGATCTATAGCATCCTCAGATAATTTTCCCCATGTATGTTTTGCACCTTTATTGCTACAAATTAAAGTTCAAAATTAATGTAGGCAAAAGAGGCCTTTTGGTGTTCCCCATGTCGATATTAATTCCCAAAAGATGTCTTTTCAGTTTCCCCTTTATGAGACATTTAATGTTTCAATTTCCCCCCACTTTTGGGGCAATTTTGATGCTTTGGTTTCTTCCCCAGGTAGTTGCCCCTTCGGTCCCTGCTTGTTGTGGTTTTCAAGGGTATTCTATTGGTTAATTTTGAGGTGCATTAAATACATGTATTAATTTTTTTTTTTAACTTTTATTCCCCTATATAAGGACTATTTTGTGGCTGTTTTAGGAGGGTTTTACCAAAAAAATTTTATGGAATGTAAAAACCTACGGGTTTACATAGCTTGCGAGCTATGGTCTTCTTTCCCCTTCTCCTCTTAAAATTCATCTCGGTCTTCTAATCCCTTCTTCTATATCCACGGTTTCCACTCCACATGTATCCTTCTTTTCTAAAATATATATATAAGTTTTATGGTTTATGTTTATCATTTGTAGTTGAAGTTGTGTATCTTAATTTATAATTTTAGTGTTTATATTTATCTATGTTGTAAGAAAAGAAAATTTGTCTTTGCAATATTTTCTTGTTGCATTAATTTGGTATCAGAGCTTTAGGTTGTGAGTCTTCCTTTCTTTAAAAAAAAAAAAAGAGAAAAAAGTCAAACCAGTCAACAAGCCAAAGTTCACTTTAAAAGAAAGATCTGTCATCAGAAATAATGCATTTGGAACATCAAAGAAGCACTGTCATTCAACCTAAGTTTGCAACGTCGTCATCCTAATATTTTCCAACGTGTACCAAGGCATTCTTATTAGGAGATGAGATTTCTCAACCGGAGGAGAATTGATGTTGGCAAAAGAAGCCTTTTGGTGTTCCCCATGCCGATTCTAATTCCCAAAAGATGCCTTTTCAGTTTCCCCTTTATGAGCCATTTAATGGTTCGGTTTTCCCCCACTTTTGGGGCTATTTTGATGCTTCGGTTTCTTTCCCGGGCAGCTGCCCCTTCGGTCCCTGCTTGCTGCGGTTTTCAAGGATATTCTATTGGTTGATTTTGAGGTACATTAAATACATATATTAATTGTATTTTTTAACCTTTTCTTCCCCTATATAAGGGTTGTTTCGTGGCTATTTTAGGAGGGTTTTAGAAATAAAAATTTATGGAATGTAAAAACCTACGGGTTTACATAGCTTGCGAGCTATGGTCTTCTTTCCCGTTCTCCTCTTAAAATTCGTCTTGATCTTCTATTCCCTTCTTCTCTATCCACGATTTCCACTCTACATGTGTCATTCTTCTCTAAAATATATATAAATTTTATGGTTTATGTTTGTCATTTGTAGTTGAAGTTGTCTCTTAATTTGCAATTTTAGTGTTTATATTTATCTATGTTGTAAGAAAGAAAGATTTGTGTCTTTGCAATATTTTCTTGTTGCATCAAAAATATATAGAAATTTCAGCTGAAGCAGAAAAAAATCTAACGTAGTGCCAAAAAAATGAAATTAAAAGGCCAATCCACAGATAATCTTTCTTCTAACTATAATCTCAAGGAGTTAAAATTTCTATTTAAGCATGGAATTAATTTTTTCCAAAATCGCCAACATTTCCTTTAAACTAAAATTAAATAACCGAACTGATGCCTCAAACCTGTGAAAAAAATGAGTCCACGCTCTCCCTTTGAGCATGTGCAAAAACCTAGAAATGAACAACCAAAAAAAATTTGATTCAATCAGTTCAGAAAGAGTAGAGGATGGAAAATGAGAAATGAGATTAAAAAACACTTAGAAATTGACGGTAACAAAAAAATTGATACAATCACTTTGCGGGTGGGAGAGACAATCTCACAGTTGGTGTCCATTGGACTCCTGCTCGAAGAGAGCCTAGAATTTCCTTCTCCTTTACTAGAGCATTAAATATAGAGTGAAAAAGAGTATTTTCAATTGAGACACCAATGCCATCATTAATGTCATGCGGTAAATGCTGCAAAGAGTTCCAAACAGTTGGCAAGTTTGTCGGAACAGTAATCCCCCTAACAGCACCACGAACCATTGCCGTAATTCGTGAAACATATGCAGGAGTGAACAACTGCCCACCTTCCAATCTCCCCTTTATCTGTTTAAACAGACCTCAGAATTCAGAGAAGCAACTAAGAAATAACAAAGGCAAAATGTTATAAATTAAATAAGAAAAAAGAATCCAAGAAACATGGACTAATAAACTATATTATAACATGTCCTCAAGAATCAGAGAAAAGATTTTCCGTTGTGATTATTAGAAAGCTGCATTTTCATATCTATTTAATTCAACTTTTGTTTTGAGAAATAAATTCCAAAGGAAAAGGAATAAATGACAGAAAACAAGATGTAAATAACTAATAAATGAATATAAGGCATATGAACAGGTGCCAACTTTTCTTTTGCCGTTTCCTGTTTACTGGATAGAAAGGGTCACTGGCGGAGCTACAGTGGGGACCCTACTAGCTCATTAAAAAAAAATTCTTAGTTAAAGCAGCTTATTATGGAAGTAAAAACCAAATAAAACATTAATCTAACCTAAATCGCAGCAGCTCCTCACCAAATCACATCTCAAATATCCTTGTCGGCGGCGCTCTCCTTCATTTCGCTCGCTCTCACTAGTAATCTATGGCTCTCTTACCCCTCTCCCATCTCTCTTTGTCTATGCTGCACCGATACACCTATTTATGAAATCGTGTTGTATTTGATACACTGATACATGAATACACCTCCGATACATGTCGAATACGGCAAAGCTGTATCTAATTAAAATATTATTTAATTTCAAAAGGGCACGCATATCAGATACGCGTGTCCATTCAAATATAAAAAGAAATCTGAAAAAAAAAAAAAAAAAAAAAGACACGTCGTATTTACTTCCGCGGCTGCGAGCGAGGTTCTCTCATTTCCGAGATGGATTTGAGACTCTTGATGATATGGGAACATTAGAAATTATTAATCTTTCATCTGATGAGTTTGAATTAGAAGCTATGATATTTATTAAAGATGATATAGAAATTCAAAGACAACCACTGAAGAAGCTAATCATATTATTCCTTCTATTGAATAGTTGAAATTTCATGTGCTAGACAATTTATGTTTATGCTTTTGTTGTTGTACTAGACATTTAATGCTTAATTTAATTTTGATATTATAAGCTACAAGGCTACAAATGATGTTGCTTTTTTTTGTAATTTCAAATATTATGCTTTGATTGATTTCTTAATTTTTATGTATGATTTATAAATTATAATGTCATGTCTGCGCCGTACCCGTATCCTATATTTTTAAGAATTGACATATCATGTATCCGTGTCGTGTCGTATCTGTGTCATTGTATCCATATCGGTGCAACATAGCTCTCTCTCTCTCTCTCTCTATCTCTCTCTCTCTCTAAAAAAAACATTTTTTTAAACCAATTTAGATGGTATCCCTACTTTCCTTAGATTAAGAAAAATTAATTAATTATCATCTAACTGATAGGATATAATGCAAAGATGATATTCAATTGTAAACTTTACTCTATTGTATAATTTATCTTCTCATAATAACAACTCCAACAAATAAAATTTTAAAAGCAACAATGTCAGTTATAAGTCCTAATGAAAAAAATTGAGCGTATTTTTAAAATTGAAATTGTGCACCTACAAAAACAAAATCTAGATCCGCCATTAGAAAGGATATGCTTGTTTTAAAAAGACTGCTCATATGCAGAAGCTAATCTAAATTAGAAGAGGTCATATACCAATTTGTTATATTGTCTAGTAAAGAAACAAAACCTAACACATGTGCATGACAATTTTACAAATTCCAAGCATGAGGGAATGCTAGCCGTTTGGTAATTTCTCCTCCGACTAGAATGAAGATCCCATTGAGCGGCTAATCCCATACTTTGTATGTACATCCGGTGACACTCCTCCGACCAGAATGAAAGATCCCATTGAAGCGGCTAATCCCATACTTTGTATGTACATCCGGTGACACAAATTGCATACTATCATAAATGGCTATTCCTGGTATTACCCATTCGCTTGGAGAATTTATAAACAAATAAAGATCCCTAGTATCATCTTTTATGCTGAGATATACTATGAGATATATATATATATATATATATATATATATGAAGGGTTTGTATTTCACAAATCTCAAATCAAATTTAATAATTTTCAAGCTCATCCAAATATAATATGTATCAAGATAACCTGGCACAATTTTTTCCATGTTAAATTCAAAGCTTCCAACAAGATAGACTGAAATCAAAATACCCTAAGGCCCTACAAAATGTTCAACAATGCGACAATATTCATGCATGGTCAAAAAGAGAATACCAATGCAAATCCATGTATTTTAGATATAAAAGGAAATATAATCAACACAAAAAACCCACAAATCTTAATTTGATTATGAGAAAAGGTGTGTATACATAATCAGGGGGACTGGTTATCCTTTTTTAACATAGTTTAAGGAATGTTATGTTATACAAAGGTAATTAGATGACTATCTTGATTCTTTACAATTATATCTATATAAGATTTGTTGAACCTATGAGCCCATTATATGTATGAACTTATTTTGAAAGTAACAATTACATGTTTAAAATTTTAAATACTTACATGAAGTAATTACACAAATTTTTAACCTCAAAGCAACAACGATTAAAAAATCAGATGATCAAGATATTTGGAACAATATCCAAGAGACTCAAAAGGCGCTCAAGAAAAAATTCATAGTATTAGAGAGTTTGTAGATTTATTAGGCTTGTAATTGCAAAATATGGCTCAAGCTTAAACTTTAACTGACAAAATTTATAAGCCCAAAATAAATTAGAAAATATTATAAACAATCATATTAGACCTAGGTTAGGGCCAAACCACGTAAAAATTTGCATGTTGTCTCTTGCTAGCTTTTACTTTTGTAGTTATTTTAAATTTACAAATACTTATCTTCATGCAAAATAAGTTTTTGATTCTGCACAAATTCAAATTATTGCAAATCTAAATAATTTTTGAAAAAGCACCAACCCCCAAAATTATGTCATAAACTTAAATTAGTATCAGAACTACCTTTTTGACTTAACAACTAATAGTAGATCCACTCACTATGGCACAAAATATTCCCTTTAGCAAAACCAAAGTTCGCTCTACTACAAAGCCGTCATTTTTAGACAATGCCCTATTCTTAGGACTTCAAATAAAGCAACAGGATAATTGCAAATCATTTGTCAAACCAAACGCGTTAATACGGAAAATTCACTAGCATGTTGATTATGGACCTCTTGCCTATTTAAACATAGAAAAGTGTGTAAGAAATAAAATTAGTAACATAATATCGAACCAATGCGTTGAACGTACTATAGTTCCAAGGCGGGGCTCCAAAACGGACATCACAATCTCGGAGCCAACATGCAATTGTGCGGCAATCTCAGCAAGGAATATCTGACTACACTCCTG
Organism: Dendrobium catenatum; assembly: GCF_001605985.2. Classification (NCBI taxonomy): domain Eukaryota; kingdom Viridiplantae; phylum Streptophyta; class Magnoliopsida; order Asparagales; family Orchidaceae; genus Dendrobium; species Dendrobium catenatum. The sequence goes on from NW_021319216.1 coordinate 234,999, forward strand.
CAGTTTTTCGTTTATCTCTTCAGCGACTCCATCCCAATACGACTCCGAGATTATTTCCCCGTTTAGCAGCATAAGCCCGGGATCACTAGCCACAATCTGCTGACCCTGCTTCTCGATGTGATATAGGTCAACCCCAAGGACGTCCGAGAGATCAATGAGGGAGACGCGGCCCGACTTCCTGATCTCCGCCACCATCTCGAACTGTACTTGTTCCTGGAAACGAAAGCCGAAATAGGTCATTTATCAAGAAATGAAATGGAAAAATTGGAACCCTGTGGAGAGGCGGAGGTTACAGTGGTTATATACTCTTTGCCAGAGACAGTGTGGAGTAGGTCGAAATCAATGAAACGGAGCTCCTGTAGCTTGAGAATCAACTCAACGATGTTTCGTTCCGAGAGGCGGTTGCTTGATTTTGCCTGTTGTGCGGACTCAAACTGTCGCTGGAGTTCCAATAGTTCGGCATCCATAGCGGAGATGCTTCAGATCGATGAACCTGCTGTGTTCCCCGAATGCGTTAGGAGGACCAAAGGGGAAGAAGAATGAGGTTGGCCGATAGCTGTCTTCAAGGTTTTCAAAAAATCCGACAGAAGGAAGGAAGAACGGGGTGCTTCAATGATTTTATCGGAATTAAGTAGGGGTTATAATAAATATTAAAAAAAAAATAATAAATATTAAAATTATTTGAATTAATTTTAATTAATATAATAATGAATGATTATTATGTGATTTTTTATAGTTGTATAATACTCACCTATAAATTTATTAAACTAATTAATTAAATATTTGAATAATTTATAGATGTAACCTATTTTATACAATTGAATATAATACTCACTTATAAATATGGGGGTTACTAATAGAGCGTGGGCATGAAACAATCATGTAATTTTAGCCAAACCTCTAACTAAAATGTCTCTTAGGTCTTTGTTAGATTCTTCATCCTATATTGAATGCAAAATGATCACATGCTAATGTATTTAATATGGATATGAGATACATGACATGTATATAGTTACTATTCATTTGACAAAACAAGCATTTTGGCATAATGCATATCATATTGATAAGTTTGTTGGATAAATCAACATATTATAATAATTGCATATGATGTGAACAAAATGCCTATTATTTTAATATGCATTATATGAAATGTATGCAAGAATAAGAAGAATGAAAGAATTAATCTGTTATATAAGATGGATGAGATTGATATTAATATGAATGAGAAGACTCATGAGTGGAAATTGATGACCGATAAGATTGATGATAGATGATAGATGACAGATAAGATAAATGTTAGATAAGATCGATGACAGATAATTCTTACATGCATATTATTTATATTTTGTGTATTGATTTTAGTTGAAGATTTTGGCACCTAACTGGGCTTCTTTGCTCATTATGTGATTTTTACATATTGTCATGTAAGGATTAGAAACTCGTGAAGTGAGGTTGATATGGGTGGCAAACTTAGGTTTTATTTCTGCATCTATTGCTTTCTTTCTTTATTTAGTCATGATGTGTTTGTAGTGATGGGCTATTATTGATTGAATATCATGGCTATTGTATATGTTATGTTGGGCTTGGATCAATGTATAAATATTGGATGCATGTATATTAATGTACACATATTTATCACTATCTATATTAGTGTAATGAAATTAGTATACTCTAGTAAATGTTTAGAAGATAAAAGGATGCAATTTTTTCAAATTTTGTTTTCGAGGCGTTACATGAAGTTTTCTCCTTGTGGACAACTACCAATAAGATTCATCCAATATGCGACTAGTACACTAAGACTATGCATGCACCTTTTTTATAGTTTTATCATGTAGCCTATTTTATACAAATGACTTTAATACTCACCTATAAATATGGGGGTCACTAGTGGAGCGTGAGCATGAAACAATCATGTAATTTTAGTCATACTTCTAACTAAAATGACTTTTAGATCTTTATTAGATTCTATGTTCTATAAACTCTCTTAGTTCAATATGACTCACTCTTCTCTATCTAAGAGGTTAACAATGTTACTTATAAACCAAATCACATAAAAGATAATCTCAAAATCATACTCTTCTCTCTACTCATTGGGATCGATTCATATTCAACAAAAAGAATTAAGACTTGTTTTCTCTCCAGTGACTTGCATTAACAAACATAATAAACAGATAAAAGACATTAAACATTATTATGTCTCATCTTCTCCACTCTCACATGGATGAGTAAAATCTGTGTATTTTGGTAATAGTATTACGATTTCGATTAAGTTAGGTTGAGTTTGAATGGAAGTAAGCGGGAATGAAATGAAATAAAGCATTTCTAGCCGATGAGTTTCTCCCAATTATGTCATTCAATAGAGTAGGATGGCTTCCTCTGACCAATAGTCCACTTTTTGCTCCATCCATGGAGCATATGAATTTCTTAGAATATAGATATATCCAAAAAGGGGAATTCATGGATCTTTAGAATAGGAATTAGAGTAACATTGGAGGAAGGGGCACCAATGGGAACATGTCTACTAATGAACAATTGAAACTCTTGGTTTTGATTGACATTTTTCTCTTTTTGAATAAACAAACCCAATTTGCATCTTAGTATATACTGAATTGAACTATGATTTCATTTATGATTGGTGTTATAAATAAGAGGAATACAACTTAAAAGAAATAATAGGCCAACATCAAATTCTTTATAATCATAAAATGAAATTAATAATGTGAGACTACTGTTAGAAATATTTCTCAAGTAAGAATTAAAACAATTTATTTTATCAGCCCCCATAGTCGTGAATGAATCAACAGACTTCCCATTTCAGCAAACTATCTTCAGATGATGATGCTGCCCATACCATCTTTAAATTTGTTCTTAAAATATGAAGAGCATGAAAATTGTACAAATTAGAGGTAAATCTATGTCCTAATATGATTGAGAAGACGCCATCTTGAAGGAGGTAAGAGGGGAAAAAGTTTTTATATTACACATACTTATAACATATTTTATGAAGAAAGTTTTCAAGTTATATATAATAATAAGAGTTATCTTAAATTTAAGGGGGCAAGAGCCACCTATGATTTCATCATTTAAGCTTGAGCTTTAATGCGCATGATCATTCTAACACATTGCAACAAAAAAGAATCATCAAAGCTCACTTTTGTAGCTTTGTGGCTAAATAATCCCCTGGTGTAAGAAAATCTTCATATGAGAATTTAAGATTCTGCTTTGGATAACTTTTTTATTATTTTACTTTATGGACTATAACAACAATTTCTATTCGGCTAGTGGTTTTTCACTGCTTATAAGAATTTCAAAAAAAAAAAACTTTCCCCACATAAGATTTATAACAACCTTTAAAAAATTGCAACCATCTCAAACAAATCATAAATAAAAATAAAAATATATATTTGTTTCACAAAATATCAAAGGAATGAATGAAGAGTATTGAACTATAATATTTTAGTCAATTAAACAATTAAAGACTGACATACCATCAATAAAACGATTGAATTTTAGATTATTAAAAAACAATCGATTAAAGCTGTAGCATTGAAGCGTTTTAGGAGGGATAAAATGGAGAAACTTAAACAGTTAAACATATACAACTCATCTTGATTTGTTGGTTGGGAGCTTAGGCTACCAACTAAGAGGTCTTGAGTTCAAATTTTGTGTATGCGATGTGTGTGTGAGTCTGCCTTGTCCTAAATGTCCCAAAAATAAAAAAAAAATAAACAGCTAAACATAAATGGAAACTGAAGAAAAAGTTTCCTCTTCTTTTTAGTGCAAGTCTGGTATAAAGACCGTTCACTTTACCCTATGAAACATTTGTATCTACATTGTTCAACAGAAAGTTGCAGAGGAAATCACAAGTTAGCTCATCTCATGTCATATGCGACTACATCTCATGTGAACTTCTGGAGCCAACATTCTCAATGAATAACAGCTAGCATTTTTCAAAATGAAGCTAGATGAAAGATAGCATGTTGGAGATACAAGAATGACACACCTGACTCTTGAAATGTTCTTAAGGCTTCATTTGTGATAGCTTTCTTTCTGCTTCTTAAAGCAGCTATCTAATACAAAATTAATTTTTTTTTATTAAAAAGTTGTTTTAAAAAGCAGAAAGAAAGACATCCCAAACGAAGCCTAAATTGCATACATCATCTTGAACTCATCAACATCTGAAACCCCAGAAACAGCTGACCATGATCTCGATCTACTAAGCGAAGAGCGTTTGACGCTCCTCATTTTCCTTCTTTCGATTCGATGTGTGATGACCCAATAAGACATGGTACCCAATGTTGCAGCTAATATTACAGTACCTATAATGGTAACACATAGAGCCATCCACCTGTCATGCTTCCCCACCACAACAAAACAAAGCGCAAGGTATGATATACTTATAAGAACACAAGCCAACCACATCAACTTGTTAATGACTGCAGTCATTTGTTTCTTTGCCTTGCTTTCGATTATAACTACAGAAGTCTGTACCACCACAACAGCAAGTGATATGAAGAGTGCCAAAGAGTCAAAAACAAAGAATATCATGAAGGCTGTTTGTCGGGCAATGTTGGCTTCACCAATGGTTAGGCCAGGAGCAACGTTCTCTGAACCAACATATTGACCAGGGACAGTAAAAATGGCTGCAAAGGCAACTGTGGCTATGAGGACAGCAACAACTGTGTTAGAGTTTATTGCATTGTTGAGTCCTACAGTATGAAGCTTGTTGAGCCTTTTTGCAATACCTTTAACGCGCTTTCTGGTTTGTCGAGTGTGTTCCAACTGGGAATGAACTTCATGCCTTATATCGCTTACTGTTTGCTTCAATTCTCGAACAGGGTTTGAAGGTCTGATCGCCATTGCACTCTGGACTCCATGCTCGAGTAGTATAGCAGAAACATCAAAGTTTCCCAACTTCTCAGCAGTGTCAAGTGGGCTTTCTCCTGACTTGTTGATGACTTTGGTATCAATACCAGGACTTTCTAGTAGTCTCTTCACAACCTGCACAAAGGGCTTGTTAAGGTTTTGTTAAGGCGTTTACAAGTATTAGTGCAGGCTTATATTGAATAGCTAGGACGTCAAATGGTTGGCCCTCACCCAAAAAATTTGAGCTTTTGAGCTAAGAAAAAAAGAGGTTGAACTAATAGAGCTTTGTCAGAATAATATGGTCAGGTTCTTGCTACAAGGGCAAAAGGAAAAAACTGTATTGAGAAAGATATGATTCAAGTAATAAGGGAGATTGTTGGGCTTGAACGCTAAATTACAGATGTTCAGTAAAGATTGCTTATGCATGAACACTATATTTCAGATTGAAAAAGCATACTTCTATGGGAAATTTCACAATAAATTTAATATTATAATCTGTTAAACTAGTTTGACTAAATGATTTGTCACTACTAAATACGTTCTTTAAATCCACATCTAGAAGATTTTCCATTGTGTAAATTATTTATCTTGGGAGTCAACAAAAATGTAAAAGATTGGGAATCTAGTTATGAACATATATCCATCCCATGTAAATAAGAATGCTTGTATATGCCAGATTGCCATTTTAGATAATGAGCAGTTCCAGATGCCTTAGGCTTTGTTTGGGACGACTTTCTTTCTGCTTCTTAAAGCAGCTTTCTAGTATAACAAATAAAAATTTTATACTAAAAACTGCTTTAAGAAGCAGTAAGAAATCCATCCCAAATGAAGCCTTAGTGTTAACAGTTAGTTCAGTTCATGTTGTAAGCCAACATATATTAAATAATGATTTCAGTGCAAAATGTGAAATATTAGTCAAGGAAATCAAGGACAACAAGATACAAAATAAATCAAATGATAAAAGTAGAAATAAACCTGAGAACGACCCTTCCGAGATGCTATATGAAGTGCAGTATTTCCCTTTGCATCCACAAGGTTGATCAGAGCTGGCTCACACTCGAGAAGCTCCTCAACAATCTCCAGACTTGTTCCCTTCACAGCCATATGAAGTGCATTCTGCCCTTTCATATCATTCCTGACAGATATTCCAGGCTCCTTGCTTAGGATAGCTTGCACCACTTCCAATTGTCCACCCCTTGCGGCCGAATGCAGAGCTGTTTTGCCGTTACTCTTCGCAATCAGCGCCAAACTGCTATCAACTTCCAGGAGAAGATTTACCACCTCAATGTGTCCTTGAGCTGCGGCTGTGTGCAATGCCGTTGTGTTTGATAAATCAACAGTCATGCAGAGTTCTGGAATGGCATTGAGGAGCTCCTTCACAACATCTAGTTAAAATTACCACTTACTTGATTGAAACTAAATAATATTGCATTCTGATTTAAACAAAATAAATTCTTTTTAGCAGAGAGAAATATTTCAGTTATTGCTGTTGATTGTCAAAGTTGCTTGATTATTTTGCTAAAACTTGCAGTATAACCTATTATCATCAAAGTAACATAATGACATCCTATCACATGAAAACATAGTTGACATACTCTTAGATATAAGCTTTGTTTGGCTTGGACAAATCAATCAGGAAAGAAAAGAAATGTTATTTACCTTTGATATTACCCTAAGAAATAACACATTAATTAATTCCAACCATTTGATCATGCAAGTCAAAACTCGTTCTCTGATTATTTTGACACAACGAGGGGTTGAGCAAAATGATGATCCTTTTAACTCCTCCATCACTCTATCGCACCAAGGGTTGTGTCGACCTTAATGAAGAACATGTTCATTGGCACCAATCTCTAGGTTTCAACATAAATTCAATCATCCAATTCAAATTGTTGTCCCCGTGGGCGCATAGTATGACAAGCTTATTTTAAGAATAATGATGATGGGGACATCAGAGCTTGGAAAGTCTATCAAAGACATGGCCGTCGATCTACGGCCACGATCGAGTCGATGTATTTTTGAGTCGTATTATGTGTGTCTTTTATTATTTTATGTTATTATTTGCTTTTGTTATTTTTCACTTTTACCCCCTTACTTAAGGGAGGTCATGTGTAAGCCCAAAGGGTATTGTCGTCTTTTTTTTTTTTTAGTCCGTTGTATGAGGCTTTATATGCTCTTTTTTCATGCTTAACGAATGAATGATAAAAATTTTCCATTGCTTAAGTTCCTTGTGAGAGCTTGAGAGTGCTTGGGAGAGAAAACACTTGGAGAGGGAATCACATCACTCACCAGCCTTGGAAGAGTCTGGGCTCATGATTCATTTTATTATTTCATCTTCTCCTTTTTTCCCCACCCTACCCCACCAGCCAACCACCCCTCTCACCACCCAAGCCGCCGGCCATCTTAGCCCCACCCTCACCATCGGCTAAAGCTCCCACCTCCAACCCTTCCGACCCTACCTCCCTCTCCACCAACATTATCCACGGCCAAACCACAAGCCGTCGGCCCTCCACTTGGCTTTTTCTCTATCATTGCTTGCAATTACCCCTTTCCTAATTGGGTTTGAATATTTTAGGTAATTCAATTACTTTGCAAATTCAAATTTATTTGAATTTGAAAATTTACCTAAAATACCATTCCTATTCTAGGAAAATTTCCAAATCCATTCCTATTTGATTTTAATTTAAATTGGGATGAGATATCTCTTCCCAAACTTGATTCCCTAACTTAAGGAAGCATTAAAAGCTTCCTTAAATCTCTCCCTAGCCCCTATGCCGCTGGCCCCCCTCATTTAATCCCTCGGATTTATTTCCTAAAGCTCATCTCCACTTTTGGAAATAATTCAAGCCTTCATACCCCTCTTTGGCCAAAATTCCTAAGAGCTCCCACCTCCTTACTACTTCCAAAATCTCATATTTAGTTTTGGAAATAAATCCCAAACCTCCTCTCTCTTGCCACCACCCCTCCCTCTCTCTCTTCTTTATTACTATCAATCAAAGGGATTAATTAAGGATTTATTTGAAATACTTTCCCTCCACAAAATCTAAACCAAAGTTAATTCCCCATCCCTCCTTCAGTGTCCGCCCCCCCCTTCCCTCCTTCAATTAAAATCTAGAAAGAAACTTCTTTCTCCCTAGAGAAGTCACCTAGGGAATCACTACGATCCTCGTCTGCACATCAACCCTTTGACACCGATGAATGGCCGATCCGGAGATTGACTACAGATTTTCTTACGACAAACAAGGGAATGTCAACATCCTCCACTCCACCTTCTTCGATTTCAACCCAGAAGTTGATAACTCTATTGAAGAGTACGTGGACTGTATTATCTTCACACTCTCGGATGCCATCGACGAGCAACTTGCCAACGTCCAGTGGCAAATTGTTTCGGGACAATAGCAAGGGTAAACTTCTTCCCTCATCAATTATCTTTCTAATCCGCTAACCTTGTAGGTGGTGATTTAATCACAAAGTTCTCGTCTTCGCCCTTTGCCTCCGCTTAGTAAACGTAGGATTTGAGTTTACTTTCTATGTTGCTTATCTCAATGTTAGATTAGGAATTTTTGTTGAATGACTACTTAATTCACATGTTGTTGAGATTCTAAGTTATTTTGATAATTCAAGTGCTTAGCATATAATTTGGCCTAAGCATAGTTACCCCTCTTATGTTTTCTTTGATCGTTTTGATTACTAATAGTCTTAATTGTTATTTGTTCTTAGCAATATAGTACAAGTTCTTATCGCATTCATTTAAAAGCATTATAGTCCTGCATCAAATGATCATATGATTTAAGTTACTAATGTTTCAATTAATAATAATATGTGTATAAGATTATAAGAGATTTTTATTAAATAATAAATCGTATTGAGAAGAATAATGAATTATGACAAATTGTATGAGAAATGATGGTCTATTTTATCAAATAAAGAAATTTTATTTAGAAGATAATTTTTTTTGTCATCTAAAGCTAGAGGTTATTAAATATAAAAGTTTATAAATTAATTTAATTATGATTTTACCCAATTTTAAATAACGAGAATAAATTTTATTACTAGATTAAAATACGAGCACTAATTGGATATATTTAATAAGTAATTAGAGAGAGAGAGAGCATAGGAGAGAATAGTGGAGATTTCATTTAATTAAATTATTAATTTTAAAAGAGAGTATATTTAATTAGTTAAAATGAGAAAATATTAAATACGGAAAATTTATAAATTAATGATTAAATCATGATCCGTATATAAATGATAATGTAAGGAGACCAAATTCTATCAGTAATTTAACAAATTAAATACAAGAGCTATTTATGTGCATTAAATAGCAAATTTGAGAGAGTGCAATTATAATCAATAATATTTAAGATTTTAAATTGAAATTAAAATAACAAGTTAGAGAAATAAAGAGAAAATTATAAATTAAATTTTAACGATGGGATCTTTTTATAGGTGTTAAGTTTATCCACTTAAAAGTAAGGAGGAAAAGTAAAGCAGCATGATACCTAAGTTTAAGGTGAGTATTCCTATATTATGATAATTATATTGCTTTTACTAAGTGCCTTTAATTGTTATTGCAAATAGTTATCTTATTGCTCATTCTAATTGCATTGCAAATGATTTATCTTTTGCATATGAATTGTTTGATTATTTCAAATCAGATGATAATTAGCATGCTATATTTTACATAAGGTTAGTGAATGATTATGAATGAAATGACTAAGATATATATGCTTGCATGTGCATGATTGACTAATAGAGCACATTCTCTTATGGTACTGAATAGGGATGCAATATACCAATACACGTAAAAGGAAAAGGAAAAGAAAAAACAAAAAGATAATGGAAAAGGAGTACCTTCATTGGTTCTATTTTAGACGGTATCTCCTGTGACTGTTGTATTATTTATGATAAATGATAAAAATATGAAATATGCATAATATTGATGAACATGTTTAAATATTTAATTAGAATTATTTTATACTTTGAAATTAAGCATGCATATTATTTTTAATGACTTGTGTTGTTGTAGTATAGAAATATGATTTACTCACCGAGTTCTTTTTAACTCACTTTTATTTTCAATAACATTCACAAGTATTGTATGACTAACTTAAAATGAGTAGAAGAAAAGATAATGTATATCACAAGCGAGATTCTATGAGAGAAAGATATTTATATTATTTTTTGTTTTGAAGTTTTACTGGCTCTTTCAGTTTATTGAAGATAGTTTTAGTAAATGAATTTAATCAACCGTCCGACCGGCTGTTCCTGCCTCGTTAATTCGAGCCTCTGGGCAAAGTCATGATAGATACATCATAGTATGATTAGAACAAAGTTCATGGAAATTTGAACTGATTGTACATACGATAAACAAATGTACATGATCATACATATGATCATTTAAACACCATATTTTTTGGTTTTGACTTACCAAACTTTCATAGATAGTTTTAGCAAATGCCATTTCCATTCCAACTCCCTCACTTTCAAATCCTTCAAAGCAAACATAGTCTTAATTTTATTTTATGAGGTTATTTGAACCAACGCATTCCTGTTGTAAGGCAATTAAGAAATTTTATTTGAGTTAGAGTAGAGATAATCTTCCCAAAATACATATTTTGGGGTTTGCACTTTTAGTTGGCTCAATCAAGATGTGGAGAGTATTATGCACTTTTGCTTAGATAGTATTTTATTAGTCTGTCTAATCAAGTGAGATGATGCGAGGAGTTTGTGTTTTTTTTTTTTTTAATAGCATTTCTCTTGGAGTTGTTACTCATTTATAGCATAATCTTAGATAAATTGAAATACGTACATGGCACTAAGGTTTCTTTTGAGACGTCTTTCTTACTGCTTCTTAAAACAACTTTATAGTAGAAAAATTTTATTTTGTGTACTATAAAGCTGCTTTAAGAAATGATAAGAAAGCCGTCCCAAAAGAAGCCCAAGACAGAATAATGATTTTTGAAATTAAATAAATATTCCTAAAAAAATAAAGAATTTCCATAATTGAATTCTCAAAATTATAAAGCCATAAGACGATTTTTGAAATCTAATTTCCATATACAAAGAAAAATGCAGTATAGTAAAACTGAAAAAACTGAGGATAGATTCCATACCTACATCCCCCTGCCTCGCTGCAATGTGCAAAGCATCATAACCATTCTTTGCCTTTATGGATGCGCTTGTGGCATCATAATGCTCGATCATTTCAGCCACCAGATCAACATATCCATATTCAGCAGCAACATACAAAGCAGTCTCTCCTGGATGATTCTGCTTAGGCAACAAATCAGCCAGCTCTTCTTCTGTTTTCCCTGAAACCATCTTCTTAATAGAAGCAAGATTCCCTGCCCTCGCAGCTAAATGAAGAGGAGTGTCATCTCTCTTCCCTGTCAACTGCTTGGTCATCTTTTTCCTTCGAAAACTTTGATGCCCCACTGGTGAATCCATCTTGATCCCTTCCACCTCCCTCCCCCTCCTCACCCGATTAAACAGATATGAATCTGATATCTATGCTCTTCAATCAAAAACCAGTAATCACGAAACATTCTCTACAAGGGAAAAAAAATTATGCAAAAAAATGTTCACAAATCGTAAACTCTCAACAATTACAAGAATATGGAAAGCGTTTCTTCAAAAACATAATAAAATCACATAAAATAAAGGAGAAAAGCTATCGTCTATCGACACCAAAAAAAAAAAAACTGATAACACATTAACACTTAAGTAGGTGGTTCAATAAAAGGAGGCAAGAGAGGGGGGCTGGAGAGGGTTGTGATGGGTTCATGGCATCTATGTGAGGAAGAATATGCTAGTATATTTCATATCAAAAATAGTTGCTTGATAAATTTTTAAATTTAAAATTAGATAAGCCTGCAAACTAATACAAATTTAACAGAAGAATTAAATAATAAATGAGAAAATCAAGGAACAAAAATGAATTAAGTCTATTAGTTTCCTACCAAGAAGAATAGGAAGAAGCAATATCACAAAATAATAAAAAGCAGCTTTCCTAACAACGTTTCCCATCTTCTCATCCAAAACATAAAAAAAATAAAAGCACTCACATTTGCATTCTTTTGGGCAAAAGAACAAACATTTAACACACCACGAGCTGAGACCCAAATCATTCATGGCCTCCTTCCTCTCTTCGTATAATGATGATAAAACCCACAACAAATTACAGCAACAGCTGCACAAAAACTGGAACTTTGAAGTTTACTTAGGGAATAAGTGGAAAAGGAGGACGAAGGGGAATGTCCAGTTGCCGTTGAATAACCAAAGGGAAGATTCGTTGAGGAGAAGAAGGAGAGGTTGAGGAATCAGGAATGCATGCGGCTTACAGGCAAATAAGAGCCAGCCAAAGGAGGAAAAGAGGTTCCTTTCTATTTCTACTAATTTTAGAACGTCGACGGTGCGCATTCCCGCGTGAAGAGGGAGATACAGAAATAAAAATAAAAAATCTTATTTGTGCTGAAAATTATGAGCTCTGGTCAGTTTATTCACGGAGGGATTAAAATGATAACTGCATCTCTGCAATTAATATATATAGTTGTTTGGGCAAAAAAAATTATATATATATATATATGTTGCGTCCTGGAATATTCGCGGCGGTAGAGAAATATATAGTTTAACGTCTTAGCGTTGTACGAAGATCCAGCACACAATCAGATAAGTGAGAGGGTGTAGCGTTCATAAGAGACACCAAAGTTTTTACGGTTTGGGGAGTGTATTAATTCTAATTTTTGCAGGTTGGGTTAAATATTTAGTTTAGGAGGTAAAAAATAATTTTTTTGGAACATTTAGGTTAATTAAAATAAACTCATATATATGCCACATAAGCAAGGAACAGACATAAGACCACTTAGTTGATAGTCAAAACTCTCAGAAGGTCAAGATGAGCTGTCGGTAAAAAAATAAATTGAATAGATTAATTTGATTCCGAATAAAAAATAATGTAGTTTATTTATTTCAAATTAAGATTATATCAAGCTAGCTTATAATAAGATATGGTTCAACTAGAGATACAATTGAATAATTTCGAGGTGATATTCAAAGGAAACTGATTTAACACGCGATTGATCACTAAAGATCTTCCTTTTAGAGAAATTTTAATTTGCATGGTCAAAATTGGAGAAATATGTTCGTTGTTTCGTTTTGTTTAGAAATATATTTGAATATTTCATGAGAACTAAATTTTAAATAACCCAACAAGAATTAATTCGAAAAACATTTGAGCAATGTTCAAATAAATTACAATTAAGATTGATACTATATGTAATAACAATTCAATCCATAATTAGATATCCATCGAATCATAACATAACTCGAATCGGACACAAAAAATTTAGGTTTAGATCAAGCTGTATAATATTTGGGTTTGCTTTAGATTAGCTTGAGTGACAAATAAATCAAGTCAAATCTAGTTCAAATTAACCCAAAAATAATGATGTAATCATTTGAATCCTTTTTTAAATGAATAACTCATATTAGATTATATATTTTTATTATTTTATTAAGTTTAGGGTATCCAAATCAAATAATCATGCTTATTTTGGATCCGGTTGACACTAATCATCAGAAACTATTTTTATTTTTGTGTGGTGTCAGGTCAAGTTTTGAAATTGGTAGAGTCCAATGTTTCGTTTGGGACAACTTTTTTATTATTTTCTAAAAATGCTTTATGATACATAGCTTTTTCTATCTTAAGGCTTCCTTTGGGACGGCTTTCTTACTGCTTATTAAAGCAGTTTTTTAGTATAAAAATTAAAATATTTGTACTAGAAAGCTACTTTAATAAGCAATAAAAAAAGCCGCCTCAAACGAAGTCTAAATCCCAATAAAATAATTAATTTTCACCATTCACACAATGATTTTGAGAGAAATAAAGACCAACATGTCAGAGTTTTGCACATAAATATATTTGGCCATTCCGAATTACTTCCTTTATAAGATCATTACAGTATTATCACTTCATAGATGAGAATACTAATAAGCCATGAGCTTTTTTATAAAAAAATCAATCTAATATGTTCTTTTTTTTTTTTTAATGTGGAAAAAGCTTAGGAGAAAATATAAATGTAAATAAAATTAAGTGAATATAATAAAAAAATGTATGACTCAATAAAATACAAAAGTTATTGCGCAACACATTAATCTATGTGAATAAATAATCCTAGGAATACCATAATAAAATATAGTCTAATAAGATGAATAAAGTTCTCAATGAACGTGAATGAGCATAAGATTTACATACATGTCAATAAACATAACGTGATATTTAATCAATCAAGGTATGTTAGTTGCACTTAAGTTCCGTTCGGGACGACTTTCTTACTGCTTTAAGAAGCAATTAAAAGCCATCCAAATGAAGTAGTAGACTTCATTTGGGACGGCTTTTTTACTACTTCTTAAAACAACTTTTTTGTACAAATATTTTAATTTTTTACTAAAAACGGGTTTAAAAAGCATTAAGAAAATCGTTCCAAATGAAACATTAATTTTGAGTTTCTTGAATAAGTCTGTATAGGCAAAAAATAATGCTTATCATATTTAAATTTTTTGTACTTTCTAACATATGAAAAGGCAAGAAATATCTTATAAGAACAACACGTGGACAACAAACAAGTAGCCCAAACATGATAAATGAATATATAAAGTGAAGGAAGATCATATATAAACCAAAATGTACAAAGCAAGATTTATTATAAAATGATGTCTAACGGAGGAATATTTTGAACTCCGTTTGGACTCCGTCTAGAAAATGATGTCTAACAGAAGAATATTTTGGACTCCGTTTCACTTAATTGTACAAGAATATGCATTGTAGTTGTATTGAACTTCAATGAAGGAAACCAAAAACTAGTATCCATGTGCTTCATGCTCACTATTAATGCTTGTGTATTTCTTCCATTTCCTCCTTGATGCAAGTTTCGTTCATAGTATCAGAGCATTAAAGCCCTACGGCTTTAGCTCATCATGTCCGAACGCGAAGCTTGTAGCATTCAGTCGGCCTCGCAACCGGTCTCCTCCCTCTCGGCATCAATGGCGGAATTCACCGTACCTTCTCCCCTCAAATTTCTCATGCCCAACATCAAGCAAATAGTCACCACCCAACTCAACAATGAGAACTACGCCATTTGGAGAGTGCAAACACTGAAACTCTTTTCAGCCAACAGATTTGAAGGATACCTTACTGAGACTCAGCAACAGTCACTCGAATCTAGCACATTGAGATCGACTATCACTTTATCAGCTACCACATCAAGAACAAGGAAGTTGTTGTTCAACACATCAATTCTACGGACCAACCTGTTAATATCTTAACTAAACCGCTTCCAGTCACACGGTTCCAGCAATTATGTACCAAACTTACTATCCTTCCCAAAGATAGTTAGTTTGAGGAGGACATGTTAGTAAGCTAAGGCAACATGTGCCCACTACTTTAGCCGCCTGACAACAGTAGGCATTATTACCTCTAGAAAATGATGTCTAACGGAAGAATGTTTTGGACTCCGTTTCACTATATATGTACAGGGATATGCATTGTAGTTGTATTGAAATTCAATAAAGGAAACCAAAACTAATATCCCTGTGCTTCATGCTCAATGTTAATGCCTATGTATTTCTTCCATTTCCTCCTTGATGCAAGTTTCGTTCATGGTATAAGAGCATTAACGCCCTACGGCTTCAGCACATCATGTTCGAACGCGAAGCTTCCAACACTCAATCGGCCTTGCAACTTGTCTCCTCCCTCTCGGCATCAATGGCAGAATTCACCATACCTTCTCCCCTCAAATTTCTCAAGTCCAACATCAAGCAAATCGTCACCAACTAGCTCAACGATGAGAGCTATGCCATTTGGAGAGTGCAAATGCTGAAACTCTTTTCCGCCAACAAATTCGAAGGATATCTAACCGGGACTCAACAACAGCCACTCGAATCCAGCACATTGAGATTGAGTATCACTTTGTCAGTCACCACATCGAGAACAAGGAAGTTGTTGTTCAACACATCAATTCTACGAACCAACCCGCTGATATCTTAACTAAACCACTTCCAATCACACGGTTCCAGCAATTACGTACCAAACTTACTATCCTTCCCAAAAATAATCAGTTTGAGGGGGCTTGTTAGCATGCAAAGGCAACATGTGCCCACTACTTTAGCCGCCTGACTACAGCATGCATTATTACCTCTAGAAAATGATGTCTAACGGAAGAATATTCTGGACTCCGTTTCACTATATATGTACAGGGATATGCACTGTAGTTGTATTGGGCTTCAATGAAGGAAACCAAAACTATTATCCCTGTGCTTCATGCTCACTGTTAATGCCTGTGTATTTCTTCCATTTCCTCGTTGATGGAGGTTTCGGTCATATAGAGATATTATCTCATATAGTTAAACTAATGGATATTCATCTAATGTTGAACCAAATAGATTGAGAATATGGGGGAAGGAATTTACACGGTGCGACTCTAAACCTCAAAGCATTTATGGCTTTGATTAAAGAGCTTCACCAATGAAAAAAAAAAAAAAAAAAAGAGAGAGAGATTCATGAATAAACTAATTTATAAAATGCAAAACCAATAGCTTTTGTTATTTAAATGAATACTAAATATTGTATTATTATTTTATTATATGTGAATGAAATTTTAATTTCAAATATTGATATTAAAAAAAATCATTGATATGAAAAAACAACTGTCAAAGGGCCACATCATGGAAGACCTATCAGAAGTTAAGAAAATTATCAAAATTAGAATAAATCACAACAATGTCACATAAATACAGTATTTCACAATCATAGTATATTAAAAATAGATTAGACATTCATTAAGATAAAGACAGATTTTAAATACATCACTTATAAGGTCCTTCAATTTGATTGAAGAATAATCTATTGCAATCAAAGAGAAAAAGGCATGCATAACCTAGGGCGTAAGTAAGCCGAGCCAGTTCGTGAGCCGACTTAAACTCTTCTAGTTCATAAGCTCACGAGACAAGCTTATCAAGCTCTCGAGTTAAGCTCGAACTTGTTTAATACACGAGCTCGAGTTCGAACTTGATGAAGCTCGTCTCATAAGCTCAAGAGCCAGCTCGAATAATTAACAATATTATTTCAATAATTATATTTTATTTATTAAACTTAAATATATAAAATAATAATAATAAATATTTAATAATATAAAAATTAATTAATATTTAATGTTTAAAAATAATAATAAATGTTTAAAATATTTAATAAAAAATTAATATTTAAATATTTAAAAAATTAATAATTAAAAATATTTAAAAAATCCCTCCGAGGCTCACAAGCCAACTCGAGCTCATTTATAGTTGGACAAGCTCAAGCTCGATATTTCACAGTTGCGCTCAATTCGAACACCCCTGACTCGAGCTCGGCTCGACTCATTTGCACCCCTAACCTAACCTAACCCCTTATGTTTTAGTCATTGGATCTCTTATATAATAGTTAGCGCAACATCATACAATAAAAAAGTAACAATTAACAGAAACAATCAACACATACATGTCTAATCAAAGACAAACTTTTTAATCTTTTACAAGGAAAAAAAATCCCATTATCATTACCACATCTTTGAATCAAATAAGCTTGTATGTTTACAATCTCTAACATTCCAATTAATAATAATATTTATTCCACATCTTCCTTGAGGTGCTGAACAAAGAAGTGCCACAACATCTTTCAAAAATCATCCTTTACTGTCATACAGGATTTTCAGCAGCTAAGTTTGATGAAGGTTCGCTCAGTCACTTGACAAGAGACTGCAACTGCCAAGAAAATTGATGGAATTCACTGTGTTAGGCTGTTAGCTTGCAAAATAACTTCAACCATAATTGATGAATTTCAAGCATAGTAGCTTTGAATACAAAACATCAGATGTAGTTATAATATCTCATAATATAATAAAATGAATATTATGAATATTTATGGAGGAATCACTGGGTTATATTTAGGGCATCTCCAACCGAAAACCCCATTTTCCACTGCAAAATACAGCAAAACTTCAAAATGCTGTAATTCTGCTCCAATTGAACTCCATTTCGCGGGCTTCGTCATCTCGTAACCGTCTTTCTCCATTTTGCGGGTAAATCCCGTTGACATAAAAAAATTTAGCGGTTGAACAGTGCGACGCCAATCACCCGTGATAAAATAGCGGCAAAATTGTCGCTCGGTTGGAGCGACGGAAGAACTACAAACAATTATTTGTCGTTCCATTGGAGATGGTCTTAATCAAGGTTTTTTTTCATTGTTACAAATGAAAATAAGTAATATATATTCCTCTATGGTGATCTCAATAAAGTCTTTTATGGAGAAACCACCAGGTACTTTGCTCAGATGGAAGTTTTTCTGTTTTTGTATGTGCTCAAGGGCTTTCATTAATAAAAGCCCTTAACGCCAGGATCAACGAATTTCGCAAAGTTCTTACTTAGCTTGGCCTTCAAAGCAACACAACATATCACTCTCCACCTTTGTCAAACCCATTTGATCTAGCTATATTCTTTGCAATTTATATAGAAAATATCTTATTAATAGAGATCGATCAAAAAGGGCTTACAAAAGTAAAATATTATCTATAGTAGTGTTTTCTAGCCAAATATTTAGGTTGTCCTGAATACTATATAAAAATAAAATTTGCTTACATCAAAGGAGTTTCTTTGTAACAATGACCTTGAGGAAAGTGGTATTTTGGGCTGCATAGCTACTGACACTCCCATGGGTACTCATGATATCGCTGATAAACAGAAAATTTTACAGGATGCCTCTCATTATCGTAGATTGGCCAAAAATTTGATCTATTTTATTTCTCTAACCTCAAAATTTTTTTCCTAGAAGAACAAAGTTCCATTTATTCTCAGATATGTTAAGAAAAGGCCACCACACTAAGAATGGACAGCCTAATGTGGTAGCCCTTCGGATGTTTATTATGTTAGATCTATTGATTAAAAAAAACTATTTGACTACTGTATAATTATGTGAGATTAATCACATTAAATAGTAAGAAACAAATAATTCTGGAGAGTTCAAGCACTAAAGAAAGATATAGAGCCATGACAAACTATGTAACATAAAATGATGAGGGTTACACTCCTATGGGAATTTGGTTTTCCAATTGCACAATATAGGGTTCAATATCATAAAAATGTGTTATCTCATTGCCAATTATTCCATATTCTATGAAAGAACTAAAGATATTGAGGTTGACTGTCACTTCATCCAAGATATGATGTTGTGAAAGAAAATCATTACTCATATTTCCAGCAAATAACAACTGACAAATATATTTATCAAAGTTTTGGATCTAAATTAATTTTCCAAACTATGTAAAAAATTAGAGCTTATTAATATATATACTCTAACTTGACAAGGGGTGTAAGCTCTTATATATTATTGAGGGTCCTATAAAATAAGACACTTTTTTTTTCTCAACAACAATTATAGACCAGGCAAAAACTACATCTTAAGATGCATAGCTCTCAATGAAATATTCTTATGTATGTAATGACAGGAAAGTAGTTCATCCATTAAAACATCAAGCATGAATGAATAAAAAAGAGAGATCAATCTTGTTATGAAACAACCTACCAAATTGGGGATCAACAAGATTCGCCATGGTCATATTTATAAGTCGCCATGGTTGGCTTTCATCATCAGCTCATACAATGCATATCCACCCCGATGGCAACCAGGCATTCTCTCTGACATCTTTAGCAACTCTTCCTAGAGAAGCGTTCTCAGTAAGCAATGGAAAGAATGAAAAAATAAATCGAATGTAAATAGTAGAAAACAAACTTAAACTCAACATAACTAACCATTGAGACATCAAAAAGCTGGGTAGATTCATAACCATCTTGGGCTCTTGAATACAGCTGCTGAATTTCATCCGACTTAAGACTACAATTAACAAAGAAAAATGCAGTTGGCCTAACATTCAGGTTCCTCCTTGATATTCCAATAAAGATGGGATCACTCTGAAAGAATCATACACCTGTTAGAACTGTAAACATTGTTTATGGTGGGCATCCCACCAATTTCGACGGCACTATGAATTATTCTCTCATGCAAAATTTTTCAACTGCATGAATTAATTGTGTTTGCATTTTGCACACATTTTGCACATTGCATAGAGTTTATATTACATGTATGGCAACAATTTATGGAAGTTTGTATTGGCCAGACCAGATAAACAACAACACATCAATCCAAGTGATCAACCCAAAGGATTCGTGTGGTAGTTATCAGAAATCAGACATTCCGATACCTCTTGGGATGTTTGAACACATGTGTATCTCATCCTTAAGATTTGGGACACTCAGGAGTTGTGGGGAACAATAAATCCTGATCTCAGGATTGGTGCCAGGGAGTTTTCTCATGATTTGTTCAAGAGGGGTCAACAGCTATAAGATGGGGGTGTTTGTCTAGAATTTGTGCACAAAAAGTATGGATTGTTTTTGTTCTTCATCGGCATATCCTCCCAACGGCTAGGGTTTCATATAAGGATTGGAGATTTCTTCAATGCATTTGTGAAAAGAAGGCTTAGTGTTGAGGTAAACCTTATTCAAGACTATTTTGGAGATTCGTCTTTGTGTATCTGGTTGCACTTGCGAATTAGGAAGTACAACAAGTGCTCTTATTTTATACAAAATGATTGTAGCTTTTTCATTAAAGAATCGGTTCATCTCTTCTCTTTTTGCAGATGTGGGTGTGTTTAAACTTTAAAGTCAAACAAATATATATTTGTGTTCTCTTAAGAATTGTGTTTTCACTCTCCTTTAGGATAGCTTGTGGTGCACCATTCTCGATCCTGCTAACATTTTGCATCGTCTTTTGATGCCCTCGTTACAACAAGCTCGTATCAAAGCATAATTCTAAGGTTGAAAGTCATGAAATTCAAAATCAAGAAGTTTGAGGGGTCAAAGAATTTTGGCCTTTGGAGAACCAAAATGTGTGATTTTTTATTAAATAAGGTTTGGTTAAAAAACTCATAGCCCATAGGGCATTCGAAAATGCCCAATACGGGAAAATGAAAATGTCAAGATAGATGGAAAAACACTAATAAAAATCAAACTATGATTGGTGGATGAGGTCATAATTAAGTTATTGGAGGGTTAATCACAAAAATTTATTACTCAAATTGGAATCATTGTTCATGACAAAGTCTCTCTAACAAATTCTATCAAAACATAAACAACAACAACAACAACAAGCTTTTATCCCACTACGTGGGGTCAGCTACATGAATCTTTTTTCTCCATTGTGTCCAATTAAAATTCAAATTCTCGTTTAAATCTAATAAAGAAAGGTCATTCCTAATATTTTCTAACCAAGTCTTTTTAGGTCTACCCCTACCTTTCTTAACACAAGTCAAATCTAATACCTCTACTCTCCTAACCGGGTCATCAGAAGGCCGCCTTTTTATGTGACCAAACCATCTAAGGCGACTCTCTCTAATCTTATCTCTACTGGAACTACTCCAACCTTTTCACGAATATGCTCATTTCGTATCCTATCTCTAAGGGTAAAGCCACTCATCCACCTGAGCATCCTCATCTCTACCACACTTAACTTAGTATTATGCTTCACTTTTAATGGCCAACATTCGGCACCATAAAGCATTGCAGGCCTCACTACCATCTCATAGAATTTTCCCTTAAGTTTGAGGGGTACATTTTTATCACATAACAAGCCCGATGCATTCCTCCACTTCAACCATCCAACTTGAATTATGCTGATAATATCCCCATCTATTTCACCATCACTCTGAACAATAGATCCAAGATATCTAAAACGTGTACTCTTATTAATGACTTGATCGCCCAAAGTCACAATCCCCTCACTAGGTCTATTACTACTAAAATTACACTCCATATATTCCGTTTTAGATCTACTTAAGCGAAAACCTTTAGCTCTAAGGTTGACCTCCATAAATTCAAGTTTACCTTCAACTCCCTCTCTAGTCTTATCAACAAGAAGAATATCATCACAAAAAGCATACACCAGGTACATCCTCTTGCAAATGTCTAGAGAGAACATCCATGACTAAAGCAAAAAAGATATGGGCTTAAAGCTGATCCTTATGTAACCCAACCGAAATAGAGAAATACTTGGTCAACCACCTTGTGTTTGAACAAAAGTAATAGCTCAGCATTCATATCTTTAATGATTTGAATATAAGCATTATTGATCCTTTCTTTTCAAGAACTCTCCATAGCACTTCTCTTGGAACTTTATCATATGCTTTTCTAAATCAATAAATATCATATGTAGATCCTCTTATTTTCTCTTATATTCTCCATCAAACCTCTTAATAAATGTATGGCTTTCATAGTCGACCTACCGGATGAATCCAAATTGATTTTGAGAAACATTAGTATCACGCCGCAACCTATGCTCCATACTCGCTCCCATAGTTTTAAAGTATGACACATTAACTTAATACCTCTATAATTCGTACAATCTTGTGCATCATCTTTATTCTTAAAAATATGAATTAACACATTCATTCTCCACCCATCTGACATCTTTTTAGTCTTCAAATAGTTATTAAAAAGTTTAGTAAGCCAATAAATCCTTCATCTCCTAAGCATTTCCACACCTCTATTGGAATATCATCAGGTCCAACAGCTTTTCCACCCTTCATTTTTCTTAAACCTCTCTAACTTCAGTTTTACTAATACGCCGATAAAAACATAAATCTTTATTTTCATTTAGGGTGCTAAGATCACTATAGTCAATCTTATTTACACAATCTTCATTAAAAAGTTTAGCAAAATATCTCATTCACCTTTGTTGAATATCAGCTTCTAAGAAAAGTATTTTTTAATCTTCATCCTTAATACACTTCACTTGAACTAAATCCTTACTACTCCTATCTCTTTGTTTGGCTAACTTATACATATATCTTTCTCCCTCCTTAGTATTTAATCTATTATATAAATTCTATCAAAACATAAAATATGGAATTTCTTACGCATCCACATCAATCAACTAACAACTATAAATCTAAAAGATTGTTAAAAGATTCATAGCAATTTTCATTCAGATCAACCTCTATTATAATAATGCTAGAAATTCATAAATAAATAATATCTTTTGTAATTTTAAATTTAAAAATCTTCAATTTTAAATTTAATTCATATTTAATATAAATTTAATTTACCTATACGCTTATAAATTTAATATATATTATTTAATTTATATTATATGTTCAGATATAATTCACATCTATAAATTATATACAAAATTCACATTATAAATTTGGATTTATATATCATTCATGTTAGATCATTTATTATTAATAAATATATAAATAGTTATTTTTATAATGTATAATTTAATAAATTAAATAGATAAAAAAATTAAATATTAACAAAAAAATAAATAATATTCACATTATAAAAACTTAATTAAAAACATATAATACATGTGTTATAAACTTGATAACTTCAGCTTAATTATTAGTCCCAAATTACTTGGGAACTTTCTCATATTATTATTTATAAAACTTTTTAGGTTAGCATACATTAGGAACTCACATGGAGTACTGGGGTCATGTGATAATGGTTTGTTGGTGCTTCTTTGGAAAATATTTATTTTAGAAATTTAATGCTTATAAAAAAATAAAGTTTAATATTTTATATAAATTTATTTAAATATTTAAATGGTTCAACAATTGAATTGACCGATTTTTGAAAATCAGTACCGGTTCGCCAGTAACCCGGTTGAACTGACGATTCACTCAAATTTTGACTGGTCCAAAGCTAAAGCGGTTCTTGATTTTGAAAAAACTGGTTACCCGAACAGTTCATGATTGAACCATCTGGTTTGATCCAGTTTTTAAAGCACTACTAATTTGTGTCAAAAGATATTATTTCTGAGCATGAATGTGCAAATGAATATAGGCAGGTTTGAGATTATTGTTGAGAGGAAGCCTCATCGAAAGAGGGCTTTTCAAATACGGGCCGATCATATCCATACCCTAGCTTTCAATGGCCACCAAGCAATGGTTGGATGTAGAATATTTGGTGATTGATGTAGCACTATACTATGCATCTGACACTGATGACAACAATGTGCAACATTCATGTAGTCAGCTACCATTAACGACTAATAGTATCCCATTCGTTTAATCTTCATCTTCATTTAGGACCGAATTGGTGAGCACCATATAATACAGCAGACACTTCTATGATTTTATAAGCTTCGGGTTTGCTAAAACCACACAACCACATTTGATCGAATGATCATTGATATAGGGCATCGTTGACTAAGGTATAAGACATAGATCTTCTTTTAATCTAATTTGCAACAAGACCAAATATTACTGCAAGAAATAAGGGAATATCAAGAGAAATTATATAACATTGATTAAAACAAAATAGCAATCAGGTTACAACTATAATAAGTACAATGCAACACATGAAAACACAACCAATATAGATTCTAATAATGTTATTTATGTGACTGCAAGTTACATACGCAACAATCAATGGGTACTTGATTTGATATATTCTTATATGTATCATGATTGGTCATTATTTTTTAGTTGTTACAAACGCAATGCATAGTTGCATTATTGGTCATTGTTCACTAACTATAAAGCATGAAATGGACATGTGCATGTAAAAAATAATAGTGTAGAACCATAAATATTGACACTCATTACTTTATGACACATTATGATGCATCTAGGATTTTAACTAGGGTAAGATATATACATGATCCAAGAGTGAATCATATATCTTTGGGTACTCTTAAGTGATGTTGGGTGCAAATTTTTGGGGATGCTGAGATCTTCAAGATTTTCAATGTTTCTTAATTGTCATGGAAACTATAAGAATCAAAACATCGTATTTATTGTAGACAAGGGCCACATTATGTAAGATCCAAAATTTTTCAGGTATGTGAAAATTTAACTACAGTAAAAATATTGTAAAGTTTATTATAAGGTTAATGAAAAAATTTCGGTTAAGTTAATATTAACAGTAACTAAATAATATTTGATTTAACTGAATGATATTTAATTAAATTTTAAATCTAATATTCAACAGCAATTATAGTTCCTTTATAATTTTATTAAAATAAGCTCTATGTATTACTGTAGGGGCATTAGACAAGACTATTGGAATGGAATATTTGGCAGTGAAAGTTCCGATAATATCAATAGTCCGTTATTTGACTTTGTGGGCCCTCCTTGTCCTTATCTGCCACAAGCCATCAAAGCATCTATACAAGAGAAAGGTGAGGGCACATTATGGCACAGTACACAAAAAAACTGTAACAAAAATTCTGCACAGAAATTCTGAGTGCTGTGGGAATTCGATAGTGTAGAAGGAAATAGTGTAGCAACTATCGGGATAATGTTGCAAGTGGTGGAACTGTAGCAAAGACTAGGGATTTCAGCAGAATTCCTATAGCAGAAATTCGGCCAGAGAGGATATTTCTGTGGTCAATCAGGAAGGGAATCCTGTAGTGGATTCAACACTGTACTGAAGGGAGCAATTGGGAATAGAGTATTTCCGAAATCTCTGTTTTATAGAATTCAGTTAAAGAATTTTCTGAATTACAAAAATATGGTGTGTAAGAACAATTTTAGTGAAGGAATTTAGTGACTGTGAAAGAAAGTGGCAAAGTATGCATATGCTAAAATGATTTTTTTTTTTTTTTGTGGATGTGAAAAAAAGTCAAGCATACTGCGGCTGATTTGTGAAAGAAAGAAGTTGGTGTAGGGATTTTGGCTTTGATAGGAAACAAAGAACAGTGAAGGAAGAATAAAAGGGAAATTGTAGGGAAATAAGAGGTGAGCACTTTTGGTATATTTTTAGTTGTCTTTTATATTTCTTAAAAGTGATAAAAGTTCTAAGTGCATACAATTATAAGGTCAGGATTCTTCAGATACATGCAAAGAGAAAGTTTTGGGGTGACTTACAATCGTAGAAGAGTCCGTAGTAGGGAATTGGAGACGACGACTCGGCAAGAATGTAAGTGATGTAATTATATTACAAATATGATGACTTTCATTTATAAGCATGGAAGTTAATTAGGAATACATTAGAGTAAATGGTATTAATTTCGCTTAATGCATAGAAAGGTTATTTTTATCCAAGTTTTCAAGTATGAAGAACCACTCACATAAATTTAGCATGTGAGTTTACAATAATGCTTAACATGTTCATCTAAATATTTTCCTAATTGATGATATTTTAGAATGATGTCAATTCAATTACATATTGTATACATATATACTTTATAAACAAATGGCAACAGAATTATCCGTATGGAAGCATGTGAAAAGTATGAAATATGAAAATATAATGTATTGAATATCAATTTAAATTAAAGTTTGGCTATATATAATGTATAACTTACAAGTGTAGTTTGGGCAAAAGAGTTCTCAAATATGAGACTACATTGTAAGTGAGGCAAAAGGGACCCCAAAGAAATGAGACCTGCATAGCAGGTGGGGCAAAAGGAACCCATAAAGAGGCAAAGGGGACCTCTATGTAATTCAATGGCGATAATATCAGGTTCACCTAAGCTCCATTGATATGTTTATGAAAGAGTAGCCAAATTTTTTAATGAATAAAATTGATATTCATTATGAAGTTAAGAGAAAATAAAGGTTAATGTTAAATGAGATTTTTATGAAATTTTCTCAAGTAATTTAACTTTTATTTATGTTTTTAATGATCTAAATTTTATAATCATGCAAGTTTTTTTTTTTTTTTTTTTTATAATTATGAAGTTTTTTTTTTTTTTTTGCATAACTTATGAAGCCTCATAGTTCACCGGTATTTTTTTACTGGCTGTTGTTACAGGAAATGGCAAGAAGAAGATCATAGTAGATTAACTTGTCAAGTATTTCATATGTTATGTTATGTTATGTTAGTATTTATCTTTATTTGAAGTCTAAACTTGAGGTATGTAAACTTCTCAGTGATGTATTACTTTGGATTTTTATAACGGCTTTGTAAGTAGCTTATGTTGAAATTTAAAGTTATTAGTTGCTTTCGTTTGATGAAATGTTGGATGTTTTATAAAGATTATCAAATGTTTAAAAATATCTTATGATCCACTAATGAAATGTCTACGTTGATAATACACATTAGTTATTTATTCGCTTGAAATTTAAAGTTATTAGTTGCTTTCGTTTGATGAAATGTATGAAAACTGAAATGTTGGATGTTTTATAAAGATTATCAAATGTTCAAAAATATCGTATGATCCACTAATGAAATGTCTACATTGGTAATACACATTAGTTATTTATTCGCCTACATTGGAGCATTGCATTTTGGGGAAGTAGAGAAAAGTTATCTTTATTGATACAAGAGAAGTTTCAAAATGAGATCAAGAACGAGATGATAAAAAGGGTTCAGATAATCAGATGGATGATGTTTACCTTTCACAATCTATTCCAATGTTAGTTCAAGCCATCAAGTATTCAAGAGGTGCCACAACCTGATACAAAAATTCATGGTGAGTGCACATTTATGTTTCACAATCTAACCTTCAAGTACACAAGTCTGTTGTAGGTATTCAATTTAGGTATCATATTGTCCTAGTCCTAATGAAGAGGAAACATTAATAGAATCTAGTTTTGCCACAACATCGAGTGAACGTAAAGACTTATTATCTTCGTGGTTTAAAATTGCGCAATAAGAAGCGCGCCTAAGCACAATTTTAACCTTTTAAGCCTCAAAGCCTACGCAATGAGAGCTGCCATTGAGGCGTACGCCTCAAGTTCACTGAGGCGCGCCTCACCTCATGTTTTAGAGGCGTTTGCCTCTTAAAATTAAAAAAAAAAAAAGCTCGGTACCACTCGATACATGCTCGGTACCGCTCGATACATGCTCGGTACCGATCGAACCCCGCCAGAGGGCAGCGCTCCCTTAGACCCCCGGCTGCCCGACATATTGTTGTATTCATCATCTTCAGTAATAGTTGTTAGTGTTAGTATGCTTCTTTATGAGTGCATGCTTTGTAGAAGTTTTCTTCATGAGTGCATGCTTTGATTGGGAGACATTGTACTCTATAGAAGAGGAGGAAAGGGAGAGAGCAGATCATCATAATGCTTATTCAAATGAAGAATTTCATATTATCATATTATTGGGATATTTTGATTTCACTTCATATATTGTGCTTTTTTAAGTTTTATATTTTTTACTCATTAGTATATAAAAAATTTATCATTTTACGCAATCTTTTGATTTTGAGGCTTACGCCTCAAAACGCCTTGAGGCTTACGCCTCGCCTCACGAACGAAAAATGCCTCAATACCCGATTACGCAATTTTAAACATTGATTATCTTGATTCAATTATGTTTTGTATTTTGGGCATTGCATCGAACTTATATCACATTACATGGGTCCTATTTATGGAGGAGACGGATAATGCCATCGACGACATTAATCTGTCTGACTGACCCTAAGGATTCATTTGACTTCTATTGAAAATCAAGAAACTCAATGTACCTTGAGATGCATACACAATTGGGGAATCCTATCCTTGAGATTTGAACCACATGGGCGTTGGCCCCTAGAAGCTTCCACTTTGGAATTTGTGAAAGAGGGGTCGACCCCATAAGATGAAGGTGTTTGTATAAGTAGTGTAAAAATTTTAGATCTATCTCACTCATTGAGATACCTCTCAGTAACTATGATTTCATTAATGGATTAGAGAATTAGAGATTTTTTTATGTATGCATGAAGAAGGCTTTGTTTTGAGGAATTTGTATTAAGAGATTATTTTTTAGCTTCATTTATGTGCATTGGAGTACTTGAAATTTGAGAAATATTGTGTGCTCTTATTTGTACACCTTGAATATGCTTCTTTTTTAATGAATCGAATCCTCTCTCCTCCACTTTCCTCTACTATGAACGTAAGCTTAGTTGAAGCTAAATCACGTAAACCTTCATATCTCCTCTAGGACCGTGTTTACGCTTTCTATTTTAGGATAGATTGTAGCGCATCATTCTCAATCCTAGTGGTGCTTCAACGTTATCTTTTGGCACCCTCGATACAACAACCACTAAACGTGTAACCTTGATTTACTATTCTTTCACATTACTTATTCTAGTTCATTCTTCAAAGGTCAATATATGCAATTGACTTTAAAAATTCATTAAACCCAGTGAACTATATTACTATTTTAAAAAAAAAGATTAAAGACGTATTTAATAAATTTAGGCATTTAATCACGCAAATGTAAACAAAAATGAAAAACAAGGCATAGCAGCAAACTTGCCAATGATTCTGCAGGGACTCCAATTTCTTCAACCACTTCACGAACAATACCTTCAAACATCTCTTGAGAAACCCTGTCATTTAATGCTTCATGTTCTGTTGAGTTTTTGTTCATTTGATGGAATAAAACACCAACTTCTTCAGGCTTCAAAGTGAATGAAACCACACATTCAAATAAATAATTACCATACAAAGTTATTCTTAAATGGGAGGAAAGAAGGCCGTGAATAAACAGAAACAACAAAGAAACAAAGCCAACGTAAACATAAAAAAAAGAAAAGAAAAAAAAAATAATAAGAAATGGAAAAGCAACTATGGGTTAACAAACGCATGCTTGCTAAAGAATTACATAAGTAAGAACCAACTGATGAAATAATAATAGATAATATTCCATAATTTTTAAAAAGAAACACAAACCTTCCTCCCTCCCCGACACCCCTCCTACAGTGTGAAAATCCTTAAGAAAATAAAGTAAAACTCTTATCCATATACTTAGTTTGTTACTTCAAAATAGTTTGTTACTTCATCCAGCTCATAGCTTCACGATTCAAAGATGAATAAATGGATTTTGCAACAATAATAGAAAATTGACCGATTCAACCTAATCTAGGAAAAGATTGAGTTGAACCCAACTTATCCATATACTTAGGCAACATTCAATACACGTTTGAGCTTATTGACCAACGCAGATGCTACAAAACAATACAAATTAAGCATAATCAAATGTGAGGACAATAGAAAACACGCAACATTGCATGTGGTTGTGTTTAAAAAAATTCCACCATTTCTAAATCAATTTTCTATTGAATGCACTAACAAGTGTTAAATAGGACGCTTCACGTGGAGAAGGGATGGACGTCAAGCAAATTGATAAAAATCTCAACATAAGTCAATCGCTTCTCTCCCATTCCCAAACAGCCTATGCTACGACACCAACTAGCACCTCACTTCAACATTTTTGCCCTTTCTCATCATCATCTCCCTCACACGAGCTCTATACCCTCCATCTCTCTCACTCGTGCCATCTCTCTGCCTCTTGCTTTATTCTCCAAATCCCTCAACCAAATACCCATGCTACTCTAAACTCCCTCGTGCACAGCACTCGCTACTCGATGCTCCATCGCTTTTTTCTACCAGGCACCATCATCTCTCTATAGTCAGCGATAAGCATCTCTCCCTAGGCTCCGACAACCATCAATCCACTATCAATAAACCTCTCAGCCCCCTCTTGTTTTAAACTAGAATTCTCCAACAAATCCTACTCGGATCATCAGCAAATTCTTCCTTTCATATTTAGCTTTAAACAAGAGATCCAAGCCACTTCTCAGCCTCTCTAGTCCTCTAAAAACGGTTAGCCAACAACAAAATTTTGATCCAAATCATAAGCGCACGTCTCCAACAACAATTGAGCATCAACAAACACCTATTCTACAATCTCAATGACAACCTCTAGCCAACCAAGTTGAACCATGATTGATGTTCCTCCAACAAATTCTCCACTTAGTGACAATCTCATTGACAACCATGATAACAATTCCTACTCAAGTGGTCGAACCACAAGCCATTTATAAGTGCACAACCATAAGAAAAGAGCACAACTCTTTCACATTTAGATTTTGTATCAGAGTTGTTTATCTTGATGAGTTTTATAACTCATTAGATTATTATTCTAGTTGTTGCTATAGGTAGAGAGGACAAGATTGATCTTGAATGAGGATCAGGTTTTTAATTTAAATTTATAAGTTTGATGTAAGATGTGAAGAATATTAAGATAATGTATATGATGAAAGTTTATTTTATGTGTATAAACTTTAAAAATTTATTAGCTCTTTAAATGAATGAATAGAAAATTTTGAAATGCTTCCACTCAATAAAAGTTTAATTTTATTGGATCCCTAGGAGTTTAGGGTTGTGTTGAATAAATAGTTTAGATCATTTAGATTATTACGTTTATCACTCGCTTTAATGAAGTTGGTAGAATTCTAGAATGGGTGTTGATAGTAGATTTAATTGGCTAATTCATACCCGCCTCTATCTTGTCTTATGCTCGACCATGAGGGGGGTTAGGCATGACATTTCTAAAAGAGTTAAATTTAGGCAATTGAAAACATGTCTGGAGTACTTTCCAAAGAAAATATATAGTTAAATAGAAACAACAAAAAAGAAGCTATTTCTATGAATGATAAAGCTAAATAATAAAGGCTATATAAATAAATGATATGAGAATACTAAAATATGGAAATGAATGGAAATTCTAAAAATGAAAACAAAAATTAATTTATTAGAAGAATAAAGTGTAAAAATTATGCAAAAAAAATATATATGTTGAGACGGGAAAAGTAGGCACATAAAAGAAATGGAGAGATAAAAGTAAGATGATCACATAAAGAGAAATAAGAACTGATTTGATATGATTTGAGTTCAAATAAATCTTCCTGGAATTTCATTGGCATCAAAGAAAGTAGTTTGATTACTGTTGAGACCCATGTCATAAAAAATGCTGGGTGACCTCAATGTGACATGTTTGCCCAATGTCAAAGGCATCAGGTGCCACCATAGGTGCTCGCCTAAGTGAAGACACACTGGATGTAGAATAGATAAACCTATTTCTATTTTGAAGAAGATTTTTGAATGAGATAAAATGATAATCATAATATGGATTTGTTAGGTAAATCAAACTATTGTCCTTAGAGTTTGTCGTTGGTTCCAATTTGGCTCCAGTAATTTTGAGTGGTCCCTATTAAGTCCTTGAAATTAAAATCGTTATGATTGCATCCAAAACTCAAATAAAATAATGGAAGCCAAACTATGCCCAAATGAGAGCAGAATGTTTACTTGTCATGATGGATTTTTGGCTAGCGTAAGTTAGGTGATGAGCATTTTGCCATTTCATATGGATGGAATTTAGCTTCCTCAGTTAAAATCATCTATGTTTTGGATGTGACTGGAATATGATAGGAAGTGTAGTAGAAATTTAGCAAAAGCCTCGGTTGAAATATGATTTCAGCAATTTCAGAAAACCAACAATAAGAAAACTAGGAATAGAACACACAAAAATACTTTTTTATTGAAAATTTTATAAAAGAAAATACAAGATACAAGTGGATCTTCAATTGGAGAGGAAGATCCGGCTCTCTCAAATCTCTAGACGCCACTAGAGCCCAAAACCTAAGAGAGGTCTCAAATTTCGGCCAAATTCAAGATGCCCTAACCCTAGGAAAACTAACTATTTAATGCATACAATCCAAAAGGAAATCTCTAAACAGTCCCAACATTCAAATTTCCCTCCTAAACTTCTCTTAAAAATTTCCTAATCTACTCTTTTGAACTGGGCGATTTGATCAGCATATGTAGGAGGCGGAACTTCTCCGCCTCTGTTGTCTATAAGCCGGTCCCGTATGGACTGGATGGACTGGTCCAGTGGACCGGTCTAACAATATTCACCTCCCAAAACCCCACCTTATTCGCAAGGTGGAAAGACAACACCCTCCTCCATTCCCTCGTCATCATAAACGGTAAGAATATGAAGAGTTTGATTCTTACATCTCTGCCCTGGCATATACCTCTCTTTACATTTGAAACAGAGCCCCTTCGCCCTCTTCTCATGTAATTTCGTTTCTATGAACTTCTTGAAGTTGTCCCCAGGTATTCCTCCTGCATTCTTTTCCTTCGAAGTCCCACTAAGAGTATATGGTGTTGGCTCCGTAGATGCCAATAAGTTGGTGGTTATCTGATAGGAAATACTTGCGTTCGCAAGTAACCTAACCAAAATCGGCGAACATTCAACAGCAAAACTGATGTCCGCAGCAGAAAACAGCATAAATATGCTGTTTACAACAGAAAAACAGCAAATTCCACAAGAAATCTGAGAAAAAACTCAAAGAAAAGCTTGTATTCCACTCGTCGATGAATAAAATAGCAAAGATACAATTGATCCTCAATTCGAGAGGAGGATCGATCTCTCCCAAATCTCTAGACGCCGCTAGAGCCCAAAGAAAACCTAAATCTAAGAGATCTCAAATTTCAGCCAAATTCAAGATACTCAAACCTTAGAAAAATCAACTATTTAATGCATACAAATCAAAAGGAATTCCCTAAACAGTCCCTACAATCAATTTCCCTCCTAAAATCCATTCAAAAACCTTCCTATTCGGCCCTGTTTGATCCCGGCGGGCGTGCGGGAGGCGGAACTTCCGCCTCGTGTAGCTGGGCCGGTCCCGCGTGGACCGGTCTAACAATACTCCCCTCCCAAAGATCCACCTTGTCCGCAAGGTGGAAAGACGACACCCTCCATTCCTTCTTCATCACAAACAGTAAGAACTCGAAGGGTTCGATCCTTACACCTGTGCCCCGGCGTATACCTCTCGTCACATCTGAAACAAAGCCCTTTTGCCCTCTTCTCCTGTAATTCTGTCTCAGTGAGCTTCTTGAAGTTATCCCCACTCCCTCCTACTGACTTCTCCCTGGTGATCTCATTATTGTTGACTGATGCAGGCCCCTTTGGTGCTAAAAGAGTGGTCGTAGTCTTGTAAGAGCCTCCTGAGCTACTGCTCCTAGCTCCCTTCTCCATATTATTCTGATTTTCTACCAGCTGTGCCAACTTCATTGCCTCCTCCAAATCACTAGGCATCAGAACTTTAACTGCCGCTCGGATCTCTGCCTTCAACCCCTTCATGAAGTTCCCCTCCAATACGCTATCTGATAATCGCTCCACCCTACTAGCCAGGTGCTCGAACTGCTCACGTAGTCTGCTACTGATCCCTCCTGCACCAGAGCAAAGAATTGCTCATAGAAATCTCCCTCCCCGATCGGTTTGGAAATCGTCTCTGATTTGAACAGTTTTTGATTACCTCCAGGTTCCTGATAGCTCCCTCCTGTCACGCCACTGTATACCATGACAAGTCTTCTTTCTCTCTAGACACAATCTGCCGCCGTCAGCTTCTCATCCTCTTGATCAACCATTGACAGCAAAGTAACGCTCCACCTTGTAGATCCAGCCATGGCCGTCTTCCCCTCGAAAATGGGCATCTTCAATTTCCTCACCTTGGGATCTCCCCGGTATCCTCATGGCCCCCATTCCCTCAGAGAGGCGTTCCCCAATTGTCCTGATCGTCCCTTCGACGAATATATCTAACCCTCTTCAATACTCTCCCTTCTCCTTTCAACATCATCACCTCGACGCTGAATACCTTCAAATTCAGGCACTCTACGATTTGAAGTTCCTCCCTTTCTTCTTCAAAATCCCCCCCTCGACACTGAATTCTTTCGAATTCAGCACCTCGGCGATGAGATCCCTTTCTCCTCCATCCACAAATCAGCCCCCCTTCTGTCATATATCCCAATTATCATCTCTTCCCTCGAAAGAGGCTCTAGAGGAGGCATGTTCATTCTCTTCCTCTAGGATCTCCACCTCCGAATTTCTCCTCCCCCACAAGGGGTTCGGATTTCCCTCTCATGCCATGGCGTCGGTGGTTCTCTTACTTCCGATGTCGCGGATGATTTTCATCTCAAGTAGTTTCTTCAGCATTTCCTCCATTGCGGTGAACTTCCCCTCCAACCTTTCATTGTTGGAGGTGATTTGATTTTGTGAGGTTGAAGAATCTTTCCTCCAAATCGGCTTTTCAATTGGCTGACTTCGCATTCCAAGACGTCAACCTTCTTTTCCGCCATTTCTTCCCCAATGGATCTTCAAGAAAAATCACTTTCGGAAGCCAAAAAGCTCGCTGAAAAAATCAGGATTTCAGCCGCCTAATGTCCCAAAAACGACGCTTGATACCAATTTGATAGGAAATACTGCGTTCGAAGTAACCTAACCAAAATCGGCGAACATTCAACAGCAAACTATGCTGTCCGCAGCAGAAAACAGCATTAAATCTGCTGTTTACAGCAGAAAAACAGCAAATTCCACAAGGAAATCTGAGAGAAAACTCAAAGAAAAGCTTGTATTCCACTCGTCGATGAATAAAATAGCAAAGATAAATTGATCTCTCAATTCGAGAGGATCGCATCTCTCCCAAATCTCTAGACGCCGGCTAGAGCCCAAAGAAAAACCTAAATCTAAGAAGATCTCAATTTCAGCCAAATTCAGATACTCAACTTTAGGAAAAATCAACTATTTAATGCATACAAATCAAAAGGAATTCCCTAAACGTCCCTACAATCAATTTCCCTCCTAAAATCCATTCAAAAACCTTCCTATTC
The DNA here is from genome assembly GCF_001605985.2 of Dendrobium catenatum. NCBI lineage: Eukaryota > Viridiplantae > Streptophyta > Magnoliopsida > Asparagales > Orchidaceae > Dendrobium > Dendrobium catenatum. The sequence continues at coordinate 270,341 of NW_021319216.1, forward strand.
GCGCCTGTTGATCCCCGGGCGTGCGGTGCGGGAGGGGGAACTTCCGGCTCCCTCATGGTAGCGCTGCGGCTCCGGTCCCGCGGCTGGACCGGCTGGATCCGGTCCATTGAGCCGGTTCTACATATCCTTATACGGGCTCCGAGCTACTCCTCTCGTTCCTCCCTCCAGGTGCCTTGATCCTCCGCAACTAGCTAGTCCATAGCCTCTCCCAGATCACGAGCCATCATCACTCTGAAACCGCTGCATGAATCTCTGGTTTTGCCCCTTCATTAAAGTTCACCCTCCAGTACAGTTCTCTGGAAGTGCCAATCAGGTTGACTGGCAGTTACTCAAATTGCTCATGGTACTCCACCATTGTCCCCTTTTGAATCAAAAGCGGAAGAACTTCTTCATAGAAGTTTCTCTCCCATGCTGGTTGAAAAACATTCCAATAAGCAAGTCCTTAATCCCTCGAATCTGCTCAGCCGCTCGTATCCCTACAGCGAGTTTACCATCGTGGACCGGCTTGACCGCGTCATTGACCGGTCTAAACATTATCCTATACAAGTGCCTCGCCGAATAGGTTACTTTGCGCTTCTGTTCGTCCCTCAGGGCCTTTGCATCTCCGGCAAACTGAGCTAGCTCCAATAGCCTCTCCCAGATCACGAGGCCTCCATCACTCTAACCGCACGCAAATGAATCTCTGGTTTATAGCCCCCTTACATAAAAAGTCTCCGCCCTCTCAGATACTGCGTCTCTGGAAGCCAATCCAGTTGACTGGCGAGAGGGACTCGAATTGCTCATTACTCCACATTGTATCCCTTTTGAATCAAAGCGAAAGACTTCTATAGAAGTTCTCTCCATGTTGGTTTTTTTGAAAACATCTCCAAATAAGCAAGTTCCCTTAACTCCCTCGAGATTCTTTGCATCAGCGCCTCGTTTATCCCTACACGGTAGTTATCCAAGTCTAAAGACCTTCTCTCCTCCCAAGCCCGAACTTTGTCGTCTATCTCCCCACCAACCGCTTGCATCCCTGACACTTTCTCCCTCTCCCTCCCTCCCTCCCCCCGCCGTCAAACTCTAGTGACAGGTATATGAGCGTACCTCTCAACCCTGTGTAGATCCACCCATGGCATTCTCTCCCTCAAAAATAGGCATCTTTAGCTTCCTCACCCTCAGATCGCCTTCGTTCCCTCTGTTTACTTCATAATTTCCCATTCCACAAGGGAATGGTTCCCCCCAAGTGTCCCAATCTTCCCTTCTATGTTCATATCCACATCTTACATCAAATTCTCACATTCTCCTTTCAAATTCAGCACCCCTTGGATCGTAACAAACCCCTCCCCTTTCAAATACAGCCTCTCTTTGGTCATAATTATCCCTTTCCCTTTTAGATCCCACCCCTCTCCTCTCCAAATCAACACCCCTTTGTTCTTTCCCTACCTTCTCCTGCCTCTCCCATAGCCTCTACCCGACTCCTCCTTAGGAATAGGCCCTCGGGGAGGCATTTTTTATGTTCCCTCCAAAATCTCCACCTCTTGATCTTATGTTTATCTGATTGGGTTAGGATTTTTCCCACTTCCCTAGCTGTCAGTGCCTTCCCTCATCTCCGACGGCAATATTTTGGTTTGGCCCTGGAGCACTTTCTTCAACTTCTCCTCCATGATGGAAAATTTTGAATCGATCTTATCATGGATGATTGAAATATCCTTTTTTAAATCTAAAACTTGAGTTTGGAGATTTGAAATTTCAAATTTAATTTGTATGATCTCCCTTCTAATACTTCTACCTTTCTTCCCTCCATAAGTACCCGGACCTTTGTTAGGCTAGAAAATTTGGATTTCCACCACAAAAACAGCAAAATTCACGGCCTGAAATAGAAAAAACTGCTGCAGGAATTCTCAAAAAAAGCCCAAAAACAGTCTAAAACCTCTGATACCAATTTGATAGGAAGTGATTGTAGAAACTTAGGAAAAGCCTTGGCTCAAATATGATTTCAACCCTTTCAAAAAACCAACAAGAAAACTAGGAATATAACACACAAGAATACTTTTTTATTGAAAGTTTTATGAAAGAAAATACAAGATACAAGTGGATCTTCAATTGGAGAGGAACATCCGGCTCTCCCAAATCTCTAGAAGTCGTTAGAGCCCAAAACCTAAGAGAGATCTCAAATTTCAGCCAAATTCAAGATGCTCTAACCTAGGAAAACAAATATATTAATGCATAAAATCCAAAAGGAAATCTCTAAACATTCACTATATTCAAATTTCCCTCTTAAAATTCTCCTAGAACCTTCATAATCTGCTCTTTTGAACTGGGCGGTTTGATCATCATATGCAGGAGGTGGAACTTGTTCGCCTTTGTTGTCCGTAAGCCGGTCCCATATGGACCGGCTGGACTGGTCCAGTGGACCGGTCTAACAGAATAATTTGAAATTATAGGGACTTAACGAAAAATTAAAATTGTAGAGACAACAGTGGAACTAAAGCCAAGTTCCATATTAAAAACAAGTTTTCCCTAATTTTTATGTTTCTTATGTTCCAATTTCTAGGACTTGCTAAATAGAATCTTAAATATTGTAGCCAAAAGAAATGTTTAAATAACTTAAAGATTTAAAATACTTAAAATTTTATAGCATATCAAGGTTAATTTAATTTTCACTACCATCTTTGACATCATTTATGCCCTCGTTTCTATCACTAGGTTAATGACCTAGTTTTTAAGTTTGTTGCATTCCAATTTCCAGGATCTTGCTAAATAGAATCTTAAATATTGTACCCAAAAGAAATGTTTGAATAAATTAAAGATTTGAAATACTTAAAATTTTATAGCTAGTATCATCAAGGTTAATTTAATCTTCACTATCATCTTTTTCATCTTTGACATCATCATCTTTTTCATCTTTGACATCATTTATGCCTTCTTTTCTATCACTAGGTTAATGAGCTAGTTTTCAAGTTTGTTGCATTCCAATTTTCAGGATCTTGCTAAATAGAATCTTAAATATTGTACCCAAAAGAAATGTTTAAATAACTTAAAGATTTGAAATACTTAAAATTTTATAGCAAGTATCATCAAGGTTAATTTAATCTTCATTATCATCTTTTCCATCTTCGACATCATTTATGCCATCTTTTCTATCACTAGGTTAATGACCCTCCATCTCTTCGTTTTCACAAACTTATCCTCTTATTCCTCAAAATTTACTAATCCAGAACTTGATGATCTTGCAACTACAATTGATCTAAATTATTACTTAATCTACATCCTTATTTCTCCAACACATTAAGATCTTTCCGCATCACCCATGTCAGTATACATCTTCTACACTTTAAAAAGTTAGCATTCATTTTCAAGGCAACGTGTTGCCTCGCTGTGAGACACCTAAAGGCAAAGCACTCGCCTAAGCAACACCTTGCTTAATCACCTAGGTGAGTGCCTATATTTCCTTTAAGAACCATTGCTAAGATAAACATAAAGCTAAACTAGAAACAGCTATAAGCTTTAATGTTGACAAGAAACTATATTGTAAGAACAGATAGATACCTCTGAATGGCCTCCTGGGAAAACAAAGTATCCTGGAAACTCACCCACGTTGAGGCTTCTTTGCAAGACAAGTACCCTTTTATCAGCTGTTTTAACAATAGCTCCATTACCCAGGGGGCTAGCTGAGTGTTGACAACAAATGGAATCATCTGCAGATGGTTATGAAGGTAAACAGTAATTCTATGATTCATTAACCTTATAAGAATTCGCATAAACTAAGTAATAATTCATAACCTAAAGAAGCTGTAAGCCATGAAAAACTGCTTGCTTAACTTATGCATCAATTTCTATCACAAAAAATATAAATGAAGTACACATTACAGTAAAACATTTCTAGAATATTTCTTCATAAAAACTCTTGAAAATTAGAATGAGAATAGAGAAGAATAAAAATAATAGATTTTATAACTAAATTTTAATCACTTAACCAGTGTAAATAAAAAGATAAAAAGATATACATAAATATATGGAGAAACGACTATCTAGAAAAATAAATAAATATGAAAACTAATTTCTAATTCTAGAATCTGGAATTCAGTACATAATAGAAATAGAATTGATATATCATCAAAAAATTATCTTGATCGGGCATGAATCTCGGAGCAAAATCAAATTGGAAGCTTCAAAAATTAAATTCGGGACCATCTGAACTCCGATTTCAGCAAACTTATAGTCGAACTGAACATCTTAGAAATACAAACCCAACAACACCAAATTCGACTCAATTCGAGCCTAAATGAGTCCAAATCAAAGACCTGAAGCACATTTGGAAGGTTCAAACCATAAGTTGAATTACCAAACGGTTTCCAAACGTGACATGCTTATAGTCGAATTGAGCGGATCGATGAGAAGAATCAAACGAGCCCAAGATCTTTAAATTCTAATATCCTTAAGACATTCAAATGCTCACTAAATGGCTCACGATCAAGGGGATCAACATTGGTCGTCCATTCAAACCACTCTCAAATTACCCTTGATCTCCCTCCTATTTATTGGTCATGCCACCCACAGAAAACTATAAATAGACCCCTCATTCCTCATGAAAAGGCTCCGAAGTAAGGAGGGAAATAAGAGAGGAGAGGAAGAGAAATCAGATATTTCTCTTGCAACCAAGCTCCTCCTCAACCACCTCCCGGACACAACCGACATCGAACTTCTGCCCAACGCCGGACTTCTACCCGACGCCGGACTTTCGCCTGTCGTTGAACTTCTGCCATTCGCCAGACTTTCGTCGGACTTCTACCCGACGCCAGACTTCCGCTCGTCATTGGACTTATGCCCGTCATTGGACTTTCGTCAGACTTCTACCCGACAACAAACTTATGCCCATCGTTGGACTTTCGTCATACTTCTACTAGATGCCGGACTTCTGCCCGTCACCGTACTTTCGTCGGACTTCTACCCGACGCCGGACTTCCGCCGGTCGTCAGACTTCTGTCCATCGTCGAACTTCTACCCGACACCGGACTTTCGCCCATCGCCAGACTTTTGCCTGTCGTTGGACTTCTACCAGACGTCGGACTTCTGTCTGTCACCAGATTTATGCTAGACAACGGACTTCTGCCCATCACCAGACTTCCGTCGGACTTCTATCTGACGTCGAACTTCCATCCATCATTGAACTTCTACCTGACGCTGGACTTCCGCCCATCGCTGAACTTCCGACCTCCATCGCCAGCTGACTACGGTCCATCTGACCTCCTTTACCAGAAAATTTTTCTGACCACTGTCGCCTGTCGATTACAGTCCTTCCAACCTCCGTCATCAGAAAATGATCTTTCTGGCTCCTATCGCCCGTCGACTATGGTCCTTCCGACATCTGTCACCAGTTAATGGTCTTTTTTACCACTGTCGTCCGCCAACTACAGCCTTTCCTATCTCCATAGACAGATTGCGGTCCTTCCGAACTCCATCGCCAGACAACAGTCTTTTCTAACCACTGTTGACCGCCGACTACGGTCCCTCTAATTACCGTCACTAGACTATGGTCTTTCCGACCTTCGTCGCCCACCGACTATGGTTCTACCGACCAAACAAACATATCAAAAGTTATTCTTTCAAGTCCCATCATGTAATGCATTTTATATGATATACATTTATTACATCAAGCCGGCCTCCCCGAAGGAAGGGCCTCATTTGTAATCGACTGCAAATAATAGTGGATTCATTCAAATTGGGTCAGGCCCAGTGGTTTTTCCCCTTTTCAGAGGTTTCCACGAAAAATCTTGGTGTCTCTTATGAATACTACACGCTCTCTCTTACTTGATTGTGTGTTGGATCTTCATACAAAGATAAGACGTTAAACTTTATATTTATCTACTGTCGTGAATATTTCAGGACCCAACAAGAATGTTGTTGTTTGCAAGCTTATAGATTGTTGTAAATGGAAAATTATTGTCCATAACTTATTGTGGGTGAATAGATGTTGCCGGCAGATTAATGGATTGAAGCAGATGAAGACGTGTAGGCCATAAATTTAGGATTATTTGAACACTCCCATGAAGCTAGGTTGCATAAATTGATCACACCTAACTTGTTGATTAGATAATCAAAATCCATTACGTGTAAAGCTTTGGTGAGGACATCTATAGTTTAAGACTTTGCTGGAATATAACTTGGATGGACTAATTCATTTTTAATTTTTTCACTACTTAACCACATTCCTTAGTAAATATCAAGCGTTACTATTCAATATTCAACTTTATCACTACTTCTTGACATCACATATTATTTCTTATTCCTCCATATAGCCATATTTTCCCATACATAGAAGTGGATCTTCGGTCTAATACCCCAGTTCAATCAACAGCTATTAAAAATGTTGATTTCCTTATTAGATTACTTTTTATGTAACAGGGCCTTTTAGGTGTCATCCTAAAATACCTTAGAATGCTGCTCACAACCTTCATGTGCTCTTAAGTAGGATTGTTCATTTACAGGCTTACAACATTAACAAAAAACTCAATATCAAAACGGGTATGAGAAGTAGATGAGCTTTTCCACAAGATGTTGTTCCATACCTTCATTAGAGGCCTGCTGCTAATGATGATCCCCATTTAGTTTATTGGGTCAATTGAAGTTTTTGTGGGCCAACAACCAAGCATGATCAAGAATATACATCGTCTAGGAAATAAGGATATCATAATTTGACCATGCTACTTCCTAATAAAGAAAGTATTTTAGATTGTAACTTGATTGGTTAATTATGCATTAAGGGGTATTTATACATAGAGTTGTCTAAATTATATTAGGAATATATGAAAATGTAGATAATATTCATATGTGTTAAATCCTATAAGCCTATAAGCATATTAAAGTTTTGATAATTAAAAACATTATTGGTTGTAGTTATTTTTTTGGCAAATAAGTTTTGTGTAGGTTTTCTATTTATACTAATATTTTAGGTATATAGTCAATGAAGGCCGATATAAGTCTGAATATATAATTTTGATGGAAATCACAATATGAAGATGGTACAGTCAGTCTAAGCTCGAGTAGGAGACATCTATGAAGAAACTAAAGTCATCAAGGAAAAAGAAGACCGTTGAAGAATGAAGGAACTTGTACTTTTATATTTTTTAGCCATGTGTCTTTATGTATTTACCAGGTAAATATTTATGAGAAAAATCAAGCACACACACGAGAGCAAAATTAAAATAAAGAATGTTTTGAAAAGTAGCTTAAAATGATTAATAATGACAACTTGATCTATGAAAAATCATGTTGTATAATGTGGATGACATATTTGATAATTTTGAAAGATTAAGTCGAATTAATTATGAGAAAATTCAAATTTAAAATCTCAATAATAATCATATTGTATGATGAAAATCGAATCATACGATCGTTTATATTCAAATTGCATAACCAACATATGCTTTTTTTCAAAATTAGGTGAATTCAAAATTGGAATTGTTGCAAGATAGATAATTCATACTTATAAAGTGTGAGTCTTGTGTCATAGGTTTGCACAAAAATCCAACACAAAAAAATAATGAAAGAACAAAGATAACACCTAATTTTTATATGGAAAATCCAAAAAAAAAGGAAAAATCATGTCCCTGGCCAATTGAAATGATTTCATTATGTGAGTGTTAATTACAAAGCTTTGCCCGTCCCTTAGCTTGGATATGGCAAGATTACATGAGCTTGGAAATTGACAAAAAATGTGACAAAGTCTACTCGGGCGTTTAAGGCCGAGTCATAATAGGTTTGGCCATGGTGGTCAACGAGCAAGGACCAACAGCGGCGGTCGAATTGCGAAAGGTCTAATGGCTACAGTTGGGTGGGGTGGCGAAAGGTCCGACGACAGCAGTTGACCGAACAAAGATGGTCGGTCGATGAAAGCTCCAATGACTGCATTCAACCGGTGGCGATATGGTGGTGGCCAGCCAATAACAACGATTGGCTGACGAAAGGTCTGACGGCAACAATTGGGCGATAAAAGATCAGACGGCAACGATTGGGCAGCGAAAGGTCAGACGGCAACGATCGGACAACAAAGGTTCGATAGTGGTGGTGCTCGAGTGGAGCTCCAGGATTTTTCAAGCTTTTAAACTATTTTGAATCTCAGTCAAAGGGGTCTCTTTCATATAGAGAGTGAGGGATTATTTACAAATTGTTTTAGTAGCATGCCAGGTAAATGTGGAGAAAATCCAGACTTAATGAAAGATTTATTTATCACATGCTAGAAGTGATATTGCCTAAATTATTGGTGTAAGGAGTCAATTCATGCACAATTATAAAGCTAATTTTCAGCCCCTAAATGTTTACATATCATATTAGAGATTCCCTTAGACTTGTATAAATAAAACACAAATTATGAAATGAAACACAATAAACTCTATGCAATTCTTTTCAGCTAATCCAGCACTAACCACTACAGCATAATAAAAATGAGGACCATAGGACCACCACAACTCATCCAAGCAATGGTTTTGCAAAAGTCCAATAGGAAACAGCCCACTCATAATAGATAAGGGTAAAATATGTGCTTTAATAAGTTGAGAATTCTAATCTCTTTGATTGGAGCAATTAATTTTCAACTCCTAATATAAATGCGATTAATGTGAGAGATAGGAAACCAAAATATTAGTCAAATAAGAGAACAAATTATATTTTTAACCCCTAAGTTGTAGTTAGTTCTAATTGTGATTACTTATATATTTATTTTTCAGCCCCTAAATAGTGTATATATTCTACGAGAGGTCCCCTAAATTTGTATAAATTTAGCACAAATGACAAAATGAAACACCATAAATTATCTCCTATTTTTATCAACCAATCACTACAACTTGATAAAAATGAGGACTATATGGTTGCCACGTCAGAATTCATCCAAGCAATGTCTTTTCAAAAGTCAAATAGGAAACAGCCCGCTCATGATAGATAATAATGGCCATACACATTTATAATAAGTTGCAAACTCTAATCTCTTTGATTGGAGCTACTAATTTTCGGGCACTTGGTATCTCCTTATATATATATATATATATATAATATGGTATCTCCTTATATAAATGTGTCAAATGTGAAATATAAGGCACCAAAATATTAGCCACAATAAGAAAACAAATTATATATCTTCATTTATCTGAATATTTCTATGAAAATTTATAGAATTTCCAAAACCAATGTTACAGTACGGATATTGAAACTTAATAATCTGACCATTGGACTGTCTTTTGATAGATGGCAGTTGCATACATTATCGATGAAGAACTTATGTTGCAATACGAGAAGCCTGCTTCCAATCATAAATCTTGAGCCTTTAGTTATATTAGTTTAGTTCTCATTATTTATTGTCCAACTATAGCCTATAGTTATATTAGTTTAGTCATGGATCATCATCCTTATTCATCATTTTGATATTTGTACGGGAAAGAGGGTTGATTGCCATTTGGACATGTTCGATATCATCTTAATGCTTTGGAGTTAGATTGTTTTATTGCTCTTGGAGTTGGATTGTCCAACTATAGCTACAAATATAAATAATAGGTCTAACTAAGATTGTCATTGAAAAAGGTAGTGGTAGAATAAAGACAACTTTTATCGACATGTTCTCGTAGAACAAATTCATTACTCTTTCTCGCCATGATGATATCTTTCTCTTTCTTTGGTATTGTCACCATCCCCATCAAGCATCCATTCATCTTTAATTCCAAATGTCTTCTTAACTTTCTTGATGACCTTCTGCACTGAATTCTTCCTTCTTAACAATCAAGCTTTAATTCCGCTACCCCACTAAACATAAATTGGTTTCAGAACTGAAGTTCCCGAATACAAGAAGTTCTCAATGAAGAAATTTACATTAAAATGTGTTCTGAACATGAAATCATCTTTTTCAATTCGCCTTTATTTCTTCAATCAGTCAACATCTAACAGATTCACAACTGCACTACCAAAAAACTAAATTACCGAAATCAAATTCCATCCAAATTTGATTTCATGTCCCAAACTAAACCCAAATAAATGCAAAACATAATAAAAAACTCCTCTTAATCCGCTTATTTGAGAGTCCCTCTCCAATGAAATGCCATCGTTAAAGACATCATCCATCTTCCCTTTTCAATCCCCTCATCTCAAATACACCTCACAGCCCCCAGCCCCCTCATCCCACTCAACTAACTCCACGAGACATCATCGACAAATTCAAATTGAAACCACCTCCACAAATCCTCTTTGATTTTCTGTTAAATTTAAATTTAAATCCCCTTCATAAAAATATCTCAACTCCATTCAACATTTAAGTTTAAACCTGAATGCAGACTCTACTCTAACTAGCTCTTTCTCCTCCTTTTCTAAAAGAGGATCCCTCCAGGCCTCCTGTCGTGAATCTATGTTCCTATGTCTTTTGCACCCTATCTGAGCTCTCCTCAGCCATGCAGACAACCCAGTCCCCTTAATTAATAAAAGATATAATTTATCCAATCAAATCTATTTATTAAACCTCATGTTTCCCCAAACAAACTCAAAACAGCCAAACCATAAGACCAAGCAAAATAAAAATAAAAATATCAGCATCCAAATGCCAATACTTTAGTCCAATTTCCAATCTTTCAGAGATCTTTCCAAAGCTATCGGTCTTTTAAAATTAACTATGAAAAACTATTCTAAATATTGCTGGTGATTATATTGTTCTTCCATTTCATCAATGGATTAATTCATCTCTCTTTCTCATAACCATAAGGTTTTTTTCTCTTTATTTACCCCTTGCCATCCCCTCTAGAAGTATTCATTCATATTTCATCTCAATCATCTTTTACCACCACAATTCATCTTTTACACAAGATTCATCTCTTCTCAATAAATTAAGCATTTAAATCAGCTAAATTCATCACTTATGTTGCCCTGCTAAGCATTGATTGTTATTAGAATTGAACTTAATGAATAGAAGTTCTTGATGAAGAGATCAACATTGAAGAGTATTATGAACATGCATCACTTTCTTATTGTTCTCTTCATCTTTACTTTTCGATCAATCGACTTCTTCCGAACGCTTAACACATATGCTTGACCCCTCAACAGCCGAGCTGAATTGCCTAAACCAAATTCTAACCTAAACTGATTTCTTACCCTAAATAAAAATCCAAAACATAATCTAAGATCCCACTTAGACGAGGACCCCCTTAGCCATGCCATAAATGCCATCATGAAAGGTGCTAACCTGACTACCATTTGCTCCCGCCCTTTGAAGCATTCATTCATTTATTCTTCCATTCACCTTCCTATTCTTCTTCTAGACCAATTATTTCTTTTTATATGATCAAGATAACAAAATTTATCGTATTCATCACTTTTGATACCTCACTAGACATCCATTAACAGGCTGTAATCTTTGACATGCTGAAGCTCTTACTATTTGCTAAGTGTTTGATTTAGTATAATGTCAACTAAACACTAAGCAATAACAAAAATTAATTTAAATATTTGGCTTGAGTGAAGATACCTCGCCAATATGTGGCAATATGACCTAACTGTGTTTGATAAACGGAAGAGCTATGCACATTTTAACAAGGAAATATTACCTTTTGAGGGAACAAGGAAATTCTCCCAGAGAGGGCTCAAGTTTGTGCCAACAAATGTCCTGATTGATAAATAAAGTTTAGAAAAGCATTTTCATGTAGAACAACACTAGAGCATTATTTCTAATGATTTTTGTAAATGCAAAGTAGATTGACAAACACAGAAGAATGTAAACTTATCCTAATCAATAAAAAAATGTTAGCATCCAATTCACCTGACATTTCTGAGATATTTAAGAATCAGAATTAACAAGGGATAAATGATATGATACACTAGCCTTGAACTGAGAAACCTAGTATGAAAAATCAGTGAATTTTTGTAACATTCCATATTTGTTGAGGAAAAAAAAAGTCAAAATGGGCCCCTGGACTGTTTCTGAGGTGTCGTTCTGGTATAACCTATCTAATGATCCATTTACTCCTCAAATATGATCCAAAATAATCTCTTGACTCCTCAAATCAGTAAAATTAATCCAACAGAAAGATTGTTTTAGATCATATTTGAAAGAAATGGATTAAATTGGAGGCATTAAATAGCTGGGACTAAAATCGCCCAGACAAATAATCTGACCAATTTGGCCTTTTTTCCATGTTTGCTACATCGAACCCATGAATTTTCCATTATATATCTTATACTGCCTGGCCAGGACAATATGAAGCTAGAATAAAAAACATTAACATTGAATTGTAGGAACTTGGCATACCCGCATATAATGAAGGCCATTTCCACTGACGCCGTTGCATAGCAGAAAAAAAATTAAATGACGAGACTTACTCAGAATACTTGACACAAAACCAATGGATCATTAAATTACTGGAACTCTTTTCTTTTTATACACTTTCATAGTTTCATTGTTCACTGTTTAAAATTTTCAGTAGGTGGTTCCCCACCTTTCCAAAACCATCATTTATTAAAAAAGAATAATGTAATGACCGTTCATTTCGATATCAGTAAAAATGAACTTTACAAGGAAACAAGATACACAATGGAATACTCTACAAAAAGCTTTCCTCGGATGCTTTCTACACGCTAGTAGGCGAATAATAAATGCTAAAAAAAATGACTGTCCTAAGAAGGTAAAACAGTTAATGAGGATAAAGAAAGCATAAGCCAAGAACCTGTAATCCGTTAGACCCAAGTGAAGGCATACAGAGGATTTATTGTCAGCACCATCTGCATGATGAAGTGTGTGTCCCCCATACTATAAATCAGAACAAGTGAGATGTCAGAAGCATCACAGAATCTAAAAAGAAAAGGAAACCATGAGCGCATCAATATCGCACCCTAAAAGAACTGCACTTGCAGTTGAAAGTTGAAACTAAAGCAGGCTTGTAATAAACGATTGGGTCAGCTCCTCTTTTGAATGAGGATAAAATAGAAAAAGCTTCAATAAATTTCTTGCATCCTAAACCTGTAAGAAATACAATAGATGGCCCCCATCAAAACAGTATCCATCTTTTTGAACAAATGAATGTTCTGTTTTTTAAATAGGTTCAGCAGTGTTGCTTAATAATAAAAATAAGCTGATACACAAGTGTTTCGATCCTCCTAATGCTTCTAATAAAAACCTGGGTTACACCAAACAAGAATCACTATTATTTTAGCTCAAAAAAATTATTTGGATTAGCAATTCACCTCGTTACTGGACAATGTAGCTTTGAGTTATTTCAACTTGCAGTTACAGTTTCACATGATATTTATTTCATATTGTAGTGCTGTTAATTAGTTGATTAAAAACAATTACCACGAAATTATTTTGAATATACTCAATCAGGCTTCTAAGAGCATGTATACACCCAACTTCTTTATTCTTAATTCAGTCCAACTTCGTGAAAAGCTATATATCATGCGAACATGTCTTATGTATTGACATTCATTATCCACAATTGGAGAAATTTTTAATAAGACAAAAGAATTCAGAGTACGCAGAGCAAAGGCTGCATCTATAATTTGTAATTTAGTATGTATGATATTGATAATTATCAATCCATATCACTAAAAGATCAATTAAAAACAAGGTGTAATCAATTCAAACATCTCAGATCCATTATATGAGAGAATGAGAATATAGACGACAAAATATATTCAAAAGTTTAAAATGGACAACTGGCTTAGGAGCATCATACTATAAGAGAATATCATGGAGAATTAACGGACAATTTTATCAACTATATGCAATTAGATCAGCTCTATAGGGTTCAAAATATTGCGTGAAACATAAGCCATTGGTAGGCAAATCAAGGGTAGCATAAATGACAATGTCTAAAGAGATGTGTGATAGAACTAGCAAGAATAAGCTAAGAAATAATTATATCAGACAATGGTAGGAGTGGTGCTAACTGCCTATTGAATAAGATGCCGAAAATTAGAGATGTTATTTGGGCATAATAGAGAATAGTAAATGCACCAACATAACAAAATAGATCAAATTAATTTGAAATAATTAAAAAATAAAATTGGTAGACTAAAGATGACATGGCTAGAAATTCTGCAAAAAAAATTATATAAACTAGAGTTAAGAACTCATGCCAATAGTTTAAATAGAGATAACGATGACATTGACAACCAACCAGTGAAACAACATTTTGATTAAACAAATTAATAGGGCTATCAAGTCAATTTAGATTGAAGTTATATTAACAGGCAGTTGAGAGAATTTAGCTTGGAGTTATCCTAAAATGCAACTTTAACTTCTACAGTAATTTATTGACTGTTTTAGCAACTGGTTATTCAAAATTCAATACATAAATGTTTTCCACAATTCAATGTTTGATCTAAAACATAGTCTTTAGAAAAAGTGGTACCATGCCTAAATATACTACATTCCTCTTAAGGAGAAAAAAAAGCAACCACGATATCAAGGCTCCGTCAAAGAAGTTCTATGTAAACATCAATCCTCAAAGTACTACGTGTGTGCATAGGCAACAAACCATCTATATCATTGCAGGCAATGATTGAAATGATGCAATCCCATCATCAGCAACAAAATGTTAAATTGCTCTAATATTTCCATGGGTAATTTGAAAACTTTTCACCATCATGGAGAAAAAAAATTGTGTTTAAGGTCATAAAGTAAAAAGAATTAAAAAAAAAATCTCATTCTTTCAAATTTTGATTTGTATGAGAACCTTTACCCATGACTTGTTCAGAGACTAAAGGCAGGACAATATGGCTCCTTATCCATTTTAGATAATTTTTTTTCTACGAACTGTCGAGCGTTAACACAAGCATCAATATGACATTAAGATGAAGAAACTAGAGCAAAGGAATGTTGAATTATGCATACTCTGAATTTCTTTCCATTATAGAGTGATTGGTTCTTTTCTGTTTGAAGGGTCCATATCTATAAAATATGAAATCAAAAGCAGTAAGTAAAACTAAACAGCAAAGGTTCAAAGCAGCATTTAATTTATCAATATGTGACATGCTTGAAAATGTTTCACTGTCTCCACTAAGTGTCAAGAAAAAGAACAGTTGATGAACTAGTTTTCTACAAAGAATGTGTTAACTGCATGTTAACAAAACTATGCTATGTCACGAATGATAATATTAGATATGGATTGTCTTTTACTTTCTATAAAGCATAGATACTCATCTTTTGTTGAAAAAAAATGCTACAGCACAACTCTGATGAGATCACTATGGTCTATAAATTAAAGTGATGAATGAACCAATTATTTTAGTAGTTGAGCGAAAAAAAGCCATACCTCATTTATAGATTCTTCCAATTTAGTATCTGGATGAGGAATCCTGTCATATGATATGCCGAAGTCAACATATACCTTCATTCAACAAAGAAAGTCAAAGGCATTTTGAGATCATACATGAACCAAAATGTTGAAAGACTGGGAAAAGGGACCTACATGCATCTAATGAAGCAAGCATGAAATCATAAAACAGAAAACAAAAGAAAAAAAAATTGTAACAGAAAGTTTGATGGCATTCAATCCTAAAGACAATGAAAAGTAATTTGAGCAAAATCAAATCCAAGGCATCCATCAATAAGTAGATGAAACGAATCAGCAAGAAAGGATCATCATATATTAAATTCATAAATAATCCAAATAGCGTTGAATTTCTCCACTTCTTTAATTAATGTGTCAACATAAAACTTCATCCAACAAAGAAAGACAAGGCCACCTTAAGATCCTATCTGAGCCAGAAAACCTAAAAGTTGAACGGATGGGAAAAGGGACCTTCATGCATCTCGTGAAGCAAGCATAAAATAATAAAGAAGAAAACAAAAGGAAGAGAAGGAACAAAAAAGGTTGATGAAATTCAATCCTAAATACAACGAAAAGTACTTTGAAAAAAATCAAATCCAACATCAAAAAGTGGAAGAAAATAAATCAAAAAGCGGGCTCACTACGTATTATGTTGAAACATAATCCACATTGCATTGAATAGCTGCGTATCTTGAATTAATGTACAATTATAAACTATTCATCTTAAATACCTACAGCTGACTCAATTAAGTTGGAAAAGGGGACTACCATTTAAGATATTTCAAACCTGAAATAGCCGTGACGTAACTTTGACTTCTGTATAGGTAAATCTTTAGGTCCATGCAAAATAGCTATTGATTATTGAGGAACAATTGGAGATATTAGAGCAGCTTAGCGGCATAGTTAACAAATCATTTCTATAAAAGCTATATAATAGGATCATTACAAATGACTGGAGTTTAGGACTGACAATCACTATTAGTTGGATTTTGACATTCTTGTTGTGATTGGGCGTGTTTTGATTTCAGAATTCGTCTTGTGAGGTGTGCTTGTTGTAGGTTTTTCTAATGGTTGCATGAGGAGAAGTTTAATTGTTTTCTTTTTGTGCTCAAATGCATAAGAACTTTCTCTCAGTGTGCCACACTCATGTCATAGAATCATGGTCTACCTAACATGATGTGGGATATATCCATTAGAAACACAAAACACCAAGCTTTATCTTTGTACTTCCTATGACTACTAAGATTTTAGATTGGCTCTAATAAATGTATAAATTGCAAACTGCAAACATATTCATGGCACTACCCACCATATCACTAACCAATACGTCTTTCATTGCAAATCACAATCAAAGTATAGATTTTCTTTCTCCTCTGATCTTATAATTATGACCTAGCTATAGTAGAGAATAAGGTTTATATGGATATGACCAAGATTGAATGGGAGAGAATGGTGAAACAAAGAATGAGAAAAATCAAGTCAGCATAGAAGAATCAATGGATTATTATATCAAGATCTACTATGAACTTTTATGCTATGAAAATTAATAGATAAAATAAAAAGATCGCTATATTATTTTTGTTGATCAAGAAAATGCATGACCACATGCCATGATAATTATTTTTGTGATCATATAGGAAATAATTTTTGGCTAAAAGTATATTAAAGTTATTAAAGATGTATATAATTGAGCATGGAGTAACATTAGAAGTGATCGTAGAGAGTGACCAATGAATTTTCACCCTATTAGGGGTTATATCAAGGATATGCACTACTTTATATATTTTCATATCGATTATAGAAATGGTTATAAAATATATTCCAGATGAGATATTTTGGTGTAAATTATCTGAAAATAATATGCTTCTAATACTTTAAACCTGCTGTGATCTATCTAAAACTAATCAGAATATGGTAATTTAAGTAAACAAATAACTTGTGATAATTTAAACAAAGATTGAGGAGAGAATATACATTTTTAGCATATTGAATATTGAATTGATTGCGCTGGGAAATTATATAAAATCAAGATCCTATAAGTTTCATTATCACGGCTTAGTCCATATATAGGTGATGAAGGAACTTCAACATTAAAGCAATATGATCAAAATGGAGATATACACAAAAAAAACTATGTGAAAATAGAATATCATAGAGAATAGATAAATTTTACAAAACTATATTTAAACTAGCTATACTAAGGGGATTTGGGACTAGGGTGGAGAGAGAAAGCATTGACAACCAAGTTGAGTCGGACCAAAAAAAATAAATAAAGAAGAGCAAAATGTGTGGTAAAATAAGAATTGTAATATGATAAATGATTCCACCGAAGAGAGGATAGTTGTTATATCCTGGACCGAATCGGTCAAGGTATTTATTGCGACGAACAGTCCGCCCGACCTCTTCCTCCCTATAGTGAGAACCGAAGCCGCTCGCACTAATCAAACGCCCGTCCTTCATCCGTGTGCAAACGAAATGGCCTCCAGCTAGCTCCATCTCTCTCTCCAATTGCGAAAATCACGCAATTCTCCCACCTCTCGTGATTCTCCTGTCCGCGAGCCTCTCTCTCGACATTTAAGGCAAATTGAAACCTAGGGCATCATATTCCCCCCCCCCCCCCCTTTCCATAGCCACCAAACCTCCCTCTATTCTCCCTCATAGCTGCCATTTGGTTCTTTGGCAATAACAAAAAGCATATTCTTCAATTTTTTTCTCCTTCAATAGTAAGCTCTTTCATCTTCTCCACTCTTCTCCAGACTCCCCTTTTATCTTCATATCTATCAAATTATATAATCATGCATTCTCTTATAATATTTAACTATATTCTAGTAGTGGATATTTTTGTTTTAGTCTTATCATTTATATTGGTTTTTGTTTCTTATAGGATCGTCATTTGGCGTTGTTGAGCAAACCATAATCAAATTAGGATTGTGTCAATCGTAGTAAGTAACTATTATTTAGTTTGGGATAAAAGCGTGCCTTTCTTTATTAGGAAAGTAATCCGTGCTATTTGAATTTTGGTGCTTTGATAATTGCTTAAATGCTAGTCCTATTATTACAAATTATTCTATTTTATGCATATGCTCATAATGAACAAACAAGTTTGATAGATAGGTCATTATTGACGTATTGTTGCATAACCTCCCGTACATTAAATTATGTAATCCTCATTGAATGCAATAAATATCAAATTTATAAATCATATTATATTATGAAATGATAATCATCATATCAAAAATATAATGTATGTTGAAAAACGTTCTTGAAAATTTGGAAATTATAAACAAGTGTGCAATGGTATGTAAGTTGGTAGAACTCTATTAGATATTGGCTAGTCGGGTCGACAAGCCCACATAGTGATCACTCTATAAAAAATTATTGGATTTATTTGGGTTGGTATTTACCTTGCCGGTGAGGGGTACTTGACCAACCGACTATAGATATTTATAGATATGTATCTATATATATATACATAGATTTGAGTTAAATAACAGAAATGACTGATAAGTCATTTTGAGGTACAATGATATCTAGTGTAATTGTATTTATAAGCATTAAAAGAATTTGACATTTATTGTAGTTTAATATACACGCTTATAGCACTAGCATACTAAAATATATTTTAAGAAACATGACATATGTCATTGCTACTTTGATATAGTGAATATAGGTTGATACTTTCACCTTTTGGTTGTTTATACTGCATGCTCAATTTCTTTGTCGTTTATGTTTTGATAGATAGGAGTTACTTGCTGAGTATTATTTATCAAACTCACCAGTTGTTTCTTTTTATAGCAAGTCCTGCCGATATACTTAATGAGCTCCCTTCAGGAGCAAATTTATCAGCAATAGATTATTTTGGTATTTTATTATTTTCTAGTAGATTTTTACATATTTATTTTGTGGGTTTGATAGGTTTCTTTCATGTTGTTATTTCTTTCAAAGTTATGTTGCATGTAGTAGTCATATTGCTTTAATGTACAATTATTAAATCCTTATTAATGAAATAAATATTTGAGTTCATTTCCATTGCTTCCTCAGCTATATTTTATATTATTGGTTTAAGCACTCTTTCTTCTGTGAGTATAAAACATGATCTTTTACCCCTTCATCGCATCAAATATTGCCGGGGTATACCACCTTCCGGAGCCAGGGTATGACAATAGGAGTAACATATAATGAAGATATAAGTAGTGAAAAAATAGACTTAAGTGCCTTGCATGAAGATAATGAGCAAAAAGTACAAAAGTAAGCAAAGTATGTAAGTTAATACTTAAAATTTTGAAGAAGGGGGGTCCTCCAAATATTGGAGTTGTAATAATGAATAAAAGAGAGTTTAAAGCCAATCCAAAATAGTTAGAATAATGTTCTAACAATGATGGTTATAGTTCTATAAAAGATTATGATGACCCATTAGAATCGCAACAGACCGAAAGCATCCTGTGCCCAGGGATTAAATTTTTTAAATAAACAAACAAAAAATTACAGGGAAAAAAACCCTAGTTGTTTCCTCTTTTTCTCATCTTCTAGAGAGCACTCACAGAGTGTTTACAATACTGTAGGGATTCCTCAAAGTAGAATCCAAGGAAAAAACTAACTAACGATAGGAGGCTTATCCATGTTCTGTGATTCCTTCGATCAAAATCACGAAGAAGAAGGATTGGTTGCTTATGAAATGGAAGTATAAAAAAGAACTAACTCTTGATCTTGGAAGGCCGTCAGGGCATGATAGCAGAAGAGTGAAGGCGGCCCCCGGATCCATCACCATAGTGCTTTCGCTCATTCCGGCTGTTGTCATCTTCTTGCCAGAGCGTAGCGGGATTTGATACGATGAAATAAAGGACCTTCCATTACCTAATATAAGACAACAACGGGCATTATTACCTAATATAAGATAACAACGGGCATTATAAAGGGCTGTTTGGTAGATCCTAGAATTTCATTTTAGTAAGATTTTATAAATCTTTTAAATTTGGATTAAATCCTAAAAACTGTTTGATAACATTCATGATAAATCCAGTTAAATTCTCTGTGACTGTTTGGCTATGCAAGTCAGGATTTAACGCAGTTAAAAAGAAAAATAGCTGGAAATATTCGTACTTCCTCCTCTCGCGCGAATAAGAAGTTAAATCCGCCGAATGGGTAGATTTGCGAAATCCGGGATTTATCGCAAAAAGTGGTCTTTTTCCGTCAACCGCGGATTTCATTTGCCGTGAGATTTGGATTTGCATTTTAGGCCGTTTGGCTTGATTTCGTCCAAATCCGACCTAAATCCACATACCAAACAGCCCCAAAAAGAATAGTTCACGGGCACGCTTGGCCTTCTTTAATTTGTATATTTATTTATATAAAATTTTAAATTTAAATGATATTAAAAACATTATTGTATATATCCCATAATAATACTAATTAGATAATATATCCATTCTTTAATTTTTTTCATGTCTACAAATTTCTTTCGCATCAAAATGTCCATGCTTTTGAATAAATATGCATAAAGCTAATTAAGTGAAGTTAGGTGACATTTATATCATACAAAATTTATAACACATCATCTTAGAACCATAATTCAAATAATGGTCAATTCATATTAATATTTAGATTACTTACTATAAACTATAAATCTTTAAGCTTCAATTATGTTTAGATCACTATTTGAACATGATCGATCATTATTTCAAGGTGCTTCAAAATCATGATTAATCACTTTTGAACCATGCTTCAAATCATGATTTAAACAATGATCGTTTCATATTTATATAGGAGTTGATATATACCTTAAATCTTGAAACTTTGATATTTGTTCAAACATGATCCATAATCTTTGAAATTTTAAACTAAGCTTCAAACAATGATTGGTTTGTATTCATATTTTGATTACCTGCTATAAACCATGAAGGTTAGATTCTGGTTTGATCATTATTTGAACATGATCAATCATATATAAATCGTGTTTTGAACCATATTTCAAATGACATTTATATTTAGAGTTTCTATTATAAATATTGAACTTTGAAGTTTTGATCATGTTTCAAACATTATTTGACTATGACCAATCATCATTAACTCATATTTTGAACCATACTTCAAACAATAATCAATTCATTTTTTATATTTGGACTACCTACTAAAAAACTAAACCCTAAAGCTTTGATTATGTGTTAATCATCATTCAGACACGATATATCATTATTTCAAGATGCTTCTAACATGAACAAATATGTTGAATATGGATTAAATACTGCTTAAGTAGATTTAACATCATTTAAATAAGGTTCAAATATTGTTCAAATAAGGTTATGGTTGATATAAATGTGATGAGCAAGTGTAAGATAAAATAGTGTTACATGGTAGAGAGCAATCATAGGAGCTATGACACATAAATTTATAGAAAAAAGGGGGAATAAGGGGTTGTTTGGTTTGATTAAAAAGAAAGCATTGCATTTTTTTTAGTTCTATTGTAAACTTTTTGAGTTTTTTTCTCTTCTAATGGCTAATATTCTACACCATAATAAAGCATTGCAAGTCTCACCACAATTTTGTAGGATTTTTCCTTAAGTTTGGAGGGACTTTTCTATCATACAATAAGTCTGATGCATTCCTCCACTTCAATCATTCAACATGAATTCTGCTAATAATATCTCTATTCATTGCACCATCACCGAGAATAGTAAACTCTAAGAGTAAAGACATTCATCCACCTGAGAATCCTCATCTCTGCAACACTTAACTTAATATTATGCTTCTCTTTTAATGGCCAACATTCTGCACCATAAAGCATTGCAGCTCTCACTACCATCTTATGGAAGTTTCTCTTAAGTTTGAGAGGGATTTTTCTATCACACAACAAGCCCGATGCATCCCTCCACTTCAATCATCTAAGTTAAATTCTACTAATAATATATCCATCCATAACACCATTACCATGAATATTATACTCTAAGAGTAAAGCCACTCATCCACCTAAGTATTCTAATATGTGCAACAACAACATCAACATCAAGCCTTTATCCCACTATGTGGGGTCAGCTACATGAATATGTTTTACAATACCAAACCATCTAAGGCGACTCTCTCTAATCCTCATCTCTATAGCACTTAACTTAATATTATGCTTATATTTTAATTGTCAACAATCTATACCATAAATCATTGAAGGTCTCACCAACAATATTTTTAGAAATTTTCCTTAAGTTTGAGAGGAGTTTATCTATCACACAATAATCCCAATGCATTCCTCCATTTCAACCATCCAACACGAATTCTACTAATAATATCTCCATCTATTACATCATCACAATGAATAATATACTCTAAAATTTTATGCAAGAAAATGGATACCTTCTCAATGAATAAGCTTTGATCGGAAGGAGCCAGGCAAGTTGGTTGTCGAAGGAGGAACTTCATGGAAGGAACATCGAAGGAAGTGTAGAATGGTGAAGAAGAATGAACTTTAGATGTGACACAAAGGAACATCGTCGAATGTGATAAGAGGGGACACGACAGCTGTGAAGACAATGAATGACAAGGAAGTGAAACTTCAGAGAAAGGAACATCATCGATGGAGACAATTCCAAGCAAACTTTGTTGAAGGACCTCGTAGGCATGGTCAAAATAAAATGTCGAGCAAATGAAAGAAATAGCTAGGTAACCAGTTTAGATAGGGTTTTTTACGTTGGATTTGCGGCAAATTTGTGACGAATTTGCAACAAATTTGCGGTAGAAAACTCACCGCAAATACGCCACAAAAAATATGACAGACTATTCCGTCCCAAAACCATCACAATTTCAGAGAAAATAAATGTGACGCAAGTTGATGACTTTCCTGTAGTGTTTTGTGTCTATAGTAATTTTGGATTCAACATGTAACACTCCATCATTATGGTGCTACGCAATAAAATTTATTTATATACATATTTTTCTCTCATTTCTCTCCACTCACTCACCCCTCATTGCCACCAACATTGTGACTTGTCGTAGAAGGAAGAAAGGGAGAGAGATAGAGAGAGAGAGAGAGAGAGAGAGAGAGAGAGAGAGAGAGGAAAGAGAAATGTTACATTTTAGTTGCCGATCCAATTTGTGGCTTTTACGAAAATCGCTCACATCATGGTAGGTGACCACTATTCTATCTCCGTTTTCAAATATTTTGATTTCGATTGTTCTATTTCTTCTAAATTGAATTTGTTACATTTTTTCTCAGATTTAGTAAACTTTGACCATATAACTTTTATATATTATAGTACTAATTATATTGATCATTTTGGCTGATTTATTATGTGATTTCACTAGGCAAAATGAAAGTTATTATATTTTATGTGATTCGCAAAAAATAAAGATTTTTTTATTTTAATATAAGCATATTGTCACTACAGGAAAACCCGCTATTACCGGCGGATTATATCCGCCAGTAACATGTGAAATCCGACGGAATTCTGAGTTTCCGGCGCACTTTCCGGCGGCATTTCGTCCGCCGGTTTGGTTCGCGTCGTAAAAGGACTACCGACGTATGTGATTTCACTAGGCAAAATGAAAGTTATTATATTTTATGTGATTTACAAAGAATAAAGATAATTCTATTTTAATATAAGCATATTGTTAATCAAGCATTATGAATGAATATGAGCATGTGATCATTTTCATTTATTTTCAAAAGTTTGGATTGTTACTATGTGTTTAATATCTTAGCTTTTTATGTAGACTAATCATGCATACAAATAAAAGAGGGTTACAATATACACTAAACTTTTTATATAAAAAAACAAGAAAGCAAAAAAATAAGTGGATTGTCGTGGTTGAAATGGTTACACCAGTAATTGCCTTCAATTTTAAATTATAAATTACTTGATGATATTAACATGTGCAAAATATACTTAGTGAAAATTATCAAACATTTTTACCTATATGAGGTTATTTACTTGAGCATTACTCGATGATATTAACCTACTTGGAATAGGTCATTAGAAGACTTGTTTATAGTTGTTTGTTAGTGTTACTCATGTAACGACCCATAATCTAAATTAGAAGGCGCATTTTTTATCTTTTAAGCATCAACTAGAGCTCACATAATTCAATATAAGCAAAAAATATATAATTACATTATTTTTTATTAATATTTACATATCTGACAAGTTTCCAAAATAATATATACAATATCCAACAATATACTACAAAATAACATACAAAACTAAATAGCAAAAAACAAAAATCTAAACTATCAATCATTGACTAGCCTCATTTTGTAGACTTCTTATCCTAACATAAAATCATAATTATATAATGAACATATAGCCCAGTAAGTAACCAAAGGCTATATATCACTATATTTAATGTATATATGGTAAAAAAATTAATATGTATGCACCAATTCTAGTTAATACCAATCAATAGGCTATTAGTATGAATAATAAGCAATCTATGGAATTAATATCAATCAATGATAAAAACTAATATGACCAATAAAATTAGAGTACTTCAATAAGTAAAAGGAGTATATCAATTTATAAAAATATGATAAAAAAAATTATCAATCAATAACATGTGTTATAAAATAAGCTAGCCTCAATTATCTATCAATTATAATATTCATATCAATGGTTCTATCTTATGCTTCCATCAATCATTATGATATGCATAATTGTCTATTAATGTTATATTAATATATTGTATCAATATGTCTATCAATATACTATATCAATATGTCTATAAATATCTTTATGTCATATTATATATATCTTAATATTGGTTCTTTCGATTCAACATCAGTTCTATCTATCAATATCTTCAACCAAATCATATGATGTCATGCAAATGCAAACATTAATATAATTACAAAAAATAAGGGAGAAAATTCATCTTTAATATGGTGTTTTAAACATCTTTTAACCCCAATTGTTGACTTTTTATCATCAATCTTTAATATAACCTCAATAAAACAAAAATCTAAACTATCACTCATTGACTAGCCTCACCTTGTAGACTTCTTATCCAAACATAAAATCATAATTATATAATGAACATATAGCCCAACAAGTAACAAAAGACTATCATTATATTTAATGTAATGTAAAATAATTAATATGTATGCACCGTTCTAGTTAATATCAATTAATAGGCTATCAGTATGAATAATAAGCAATATATAAAATTAATATCAAGCAATGATAAAAACTAATATGAAAAATAAAACCAAAATACTTCAATAAGTAAAAGGAGTATATCAATTTATAGAAAATTGATAAAAAAAACTATATATCAATAACATGCATTATACAATAAGCTAGCCTCAATTATCTATCAATTATAATATTCATGTCACTCGTTCTATCTTATGCTTCTATAGATCATTATGATACGCATAGCTCTCTATTAATGTTATATTAATATATTGTAACAATATATCTATCAGTATAATATATCAATATGTTTATCAATATCATTATGTCATATTATATATATCTTAATATTGGTTCTTTCGGTTCAACATCAGTTTTATCTATCAATATCTTCAATCAAATCATATGATGTCATACAAATGCAAACATTAATATAATTATAAATAATAAGGGAGAAAATCAGCTTTAATATGGTGTTTTAAACATCTTTTAACCCCAAATGTTGACTTTTTATCACCAATCTTTAATTTAACTCCAATTATCGACTAGTCGGCCATCAAATTTTTATATTATCATCATTATTCATGAATCTTAATTCAACTCACAAGTTTCTTTCAATAAATCATTAAAAATCATGACTCTCTACCCATCGATGTAATTTGATCAATCAATTATAGGCTAACATTTAATATTACACCTAAACTTCTTTATTTAAAAGAAAGCATATTAGCTCACCCTCGTGTATAGGGTATCACCGTTTTGAGTGTTAACTCATATTAATTATAACGTTGAAAGTTAGCCTTCCTTACTTACATGTAAATACCACATCTTTTTATATTAGTCTTATCATTTTCCTCTGTACAAGTAAATATCATGTAAGAAGTGCACTAATATATAAAATGTAGGAAAATATGTACCTTATGCATTAACTTTAAAAAATCATAATTATCAGTTTACATGGTAAAAATTAATAATATTATAGCCAAAATGTTCATCACAATTATACTATCATATACTAAAAGTTATGAGATAAAAGTAAAATAAATTAAGAGATAATACATTTTTTGATAGATTCAAGAGAAATAGAAGCCATATAAAAAACAAGAAAAAATAAGATTATAAGAGTAAGAGGATAATCACTTACTATAAGTAGAACAACTTTTGTAACATGAATGAGTAGACAGAAAATGCCCGAAGAACTTCCTCTCTTTTCTCTCTCCTCTTTCTCTCCCCCTTCCCTTCTTCTTCTCATTTATTTTCTTTCCTAACATGCTAAATATGGGATGGGGTGGTAAGAATATTAATTAAAAATAGTAAACAAAATATTTTTTAGTGCTTGGAGCTGCGATGCCCAAGATTCACCGCCGTTGTGTTGAATGATGCTCCCAGAGTTACTGTAGAACATAGAGCTCATTATTGCAGTGGTGCTTTCCCAAAGCTTCTTAGCACCATTATGCTCACAAGCACAGTGCTGCAGTGCTTCAAGCAGAATTTTCATACTTTCAAAGTAATTATCATTTTATAAAATTCAGGGTTATTATAACTTGGTGATGTTAATCTATATAGAAACAAAGAGAGAGAGAGAGAGAGAGAGAGAGAGAGAGAGAGAGAGAGTATTTAATATCTTAGCTATTCATTTAAAACAAATTTCAAGATGAAAATAGAAAGAGCCTTGCAGCTTGTGATTATCTTCAATATATCATGTATTACATGTTCAACCATTCATCTTTGATGATAAGAGATTAAAGGCCAATAAGTCTAACATAAATCTTTGTCTTAATTTCAATAGTTCTAGTTTGTTGTAGATAGTGTGCAACTACCTTATAGAAGATGTCATGCATCGATGGTATTGATGATGGTAGACAATGAACTTAACAAGTGTCAGAGTAGTCAGACAATAATGATAAGAAGATTATAATGGGGTGATAGTGGTTTAGGTGAGGTCGAAAGGCCGTAGCTAAGTGATAATGGTCAGATGGACATAGCGGAGCTATGGTGGTCGGAGGATTGTAGTTGGATAAAGTTGGTCACAAAATTATAATTGGATGACGATGAATGAGTGTAATTGGGCAACAATTGTCTAAGAACCATACTTAAAAGATGGTTGTTGGAAAATCATAATCGAACCCTGATGTTTGAAGTATTATATTCTGCCAACAGCAGATGGAGGATCATAGTTGGGAGATGGTGTTTAGAGGATTGTAGTTTGGTAATGTTGGTTAGAGGATCATAGTCAGTGAAAGTGGATAGATAATTATATTTGAGCATTAGTGGTTGGAAAACCGTATTCAGATGATGATGGTTGAGAGATCATAGTTGGACAATTATGATCAGATGATTATAATAGTTGGACAATGATTTGAGGATTATAGTTGGACATTGGTGGTTGAGAGGTTATATTAGGTAATGAAGGTTGGATGATGATAGTTAGGTGACTGTGGTCTAAGGATGTTAATGAAATAAATGTGGTTGAGAGATTGCAGTCGAACATTAGTGGTCAAAAGATCATAATTGAGTGAAAATGGTCATATGGTTGTTGTCGGTCAATGGCAGTTGAATGATCTTAATTAGGTATTATTAATCAGAAGAGGGTAGTTGGGAGATCATAGTCTATTGATGGCGGAATAGTAGTCTCACGATAGTAGTTGAAGGAATACAGTCAAGGGATCACGATGGTCGTAGTTGGACAATGTAGTTGAAGGACTATAATCGAGTGACAATATTCAAAAGCCCGTAGTCGATCCCGTTATTGGTCTTCTCCTAATTGGATTTTGGTTGGGCTTCCCCTCCATATATGTTCTTCCCTGTGACATCCTATCCTTTTCCCGCGTGTGCATAAGACATGATAAGGGCGTCAATTTTTGACATGACCCGAACTTGACCAGGAAAAATCCGGGTTAGGGTCAAACCGGACCTGAAACGGGTCGGGTTCGGGTTCAACAAATCAACCTGTTTTAAAAATTGGGTCAGGTTCGGCTTGACCCAACAACCTTAAAATGACCCGAAATTGACACGAAAACTCCTATTTGACTTGGAAAACCCGAGATTGACCCGAAAATCAAAGATTGACCTGAATTTTGACCATAAAACTAGCAATTTTAGGTCAACTTCGGGTTATTCGTGTCGGTTCGGGTTGACCCGGGCCCAAATCGGGTCGGGTTCGGGTCCGGTAACCCGGCCCGTTTTTAAAAACAGGTTGGGTTAGGGTTGACCTAAACAGTGCCGAATCAGTTCCGGGTTCGACCCGAACCCGATCCGTTGACCCGAATTGACACCCCTAAGACAGGATCAAGGGAGTGGCATTATGTATAAATGATATAATTTTAAGTGTTATATAGATAAATTATCTTAAAAGTTAAAATAGTTTTAATTTAGACATGCAAATAAATAGAAGAATTTAGATATGAGATGTTAAATGAAGATGAGCGATATGCATGTAAACCCTCAAAAAATAACATGGGAGCAATGGATCCTGGACCCTCCGAGTTGGCGGCTTTTACTCCCTGCTTGCTAGAACAACGTCACTTCTCTCGATCAAAACTACATCTTCACCCATCTTCTTCCCTTGTCCGTCTCTCTCTCACTGAACAACGAGAGATTATTCTCTGCTCTCCCTTTACGTCATGAAGCAAATCCACAAGCAGTCAAGCGCCAACCAGCACCAGATCCCAACCCACAGCCCCACCTACCCCGTAAAAAACGCAAAGCAGCACAGCACTCGCTCCTCCCTTCCCCGTTCCGCAGCCTCCTATCTTCTCCGCGAGCAGCGTCTCCTCTTCGTCCTCGTTGGGGCCGTCATCGCCTCCTCCTTTTTCCTCCTCCACCCCTACTACCATCCTCCCACCCCTGCCGCAACCCTTCCTTTCTTTCGCCGCTCCGCTGTTGCCGGGGATTCGACAGCGATTTCCACCTCCACCGTCATCGGTCGAACCAATCCTGGCGGAGGGAGGAGGGTTCCAGTTGGCCTCAGGAAACCG
Source organism: Dendrobium catenatum (assembly GCF_001605985.2). Taxonomy (NCBI): domain Eukaryota; kingdom Viridiplantae; phylum Streptophyta; class Magnoliopsida; order Asparagales; family Orchidaceae; genus Dendrobium; species Dendrobium catenatum. The sequence continues at coordinate 299,708 of NW_021319216.1, forward strand.
CCGAAGCGGATTGTGGTCACAGGCGGGGCGGGATTTGTTGGGAGTCACCTCGTGGATAAATTAATTGCGAGGGGGGATAGCGTGATTGTTATCGATAATTTCTTTACTGGAAGGAAGGAGAATCTGGTGCATCTGTTTGGGAATCCGAGGTTTGAGCTGATACGACACGATGTTATAGAGCCGATATTGCTGGAGGTGGATCAGATCTATCACCTGGCGTGTCCGGCTTCGCCGGTGCACTACAAGTACAATCCTATTAAGACTATTATATCCTTTTTATATATATATATATATATCGTATCAGACGTTTCTGTTCAGTATTGATATTTTGCGGAATTTGTCAGTGATTGTGGTATTCAGGTTGGGAGATGGGTGACGTCTTTTTTGGTTTGAATCCTGGGGATTTTAGTAGAGCTAGACTTCAGCTTTGTAATCAATCAGATTCTCTTGGAAGATAATTTGAATATTTCTTTCTTGGATTGGAAAGCTAAACCTTAGACGCCTTAAAATTACGTTCTTTGATCTCTAGCATTCTTTGTTTCAGGCTCCACTCTCTAAGTTGATTCAATATATTATATCGTTTTTCTGATATTTCGCTTTGTTCATAAGCATGAAGTAAGGCAATTTAACTTTGACAATTTAATTGAACTCTGTTCATTGAAGATGTGCCCTTGTTTTTTAGGTATCTTCTTTGTCATAGATGATAGTTTGTTTGTTGAAATATGGTTTGCATTCTTAACTATGTTTACAAGACAAATGTCATGGGAACACTGAACATGCTTGGCTTAGCAAAGAGGATTGGAGCTAGGTTCCTCTTAACGAGTACTAGCGAGGTTTATGGAGATCCACTTGAGCACCCTCAGAAGGAGACTTATTGGGGACATGTCAACCCTATTGGTAAGCTACATAACATTTCTTCATCTTAAGTAAACTGTAAAAGATAATTCAGTTCCATGTTGTCCTTTAAATTTTTTTTTTGGTAGGAAAAGCATAATTAAAGTGAATATTTCCTTATCCATGATTATAGTTGCCTTACCTAATTAATATGTTAAATTCGAGTCTTGCTTAGGTGTTAGAAGTTGCTATGATGAAGGGAAAAGAACAGCTGAAACTTTAACCATGGATTACCATCGAGGTGCAGAAGTTGAGGTGATTTCCATTTTATATTATGCATGTGTTACTATAAAGTATAGATGTTTTAACTTATGTAGTGTTCTGTTTCATCTCCTAACCAAAAAGTGGATCTTCAAAATATGCAAAGTTTTGTTTGATGACATCTCAGTTGAAGTTCTGCATTACTACATGTCTTCATTTTGCATTATATTTTTCTTCTTTCTTACGTAAATAAATATTAACTTGTTTTACTGTTTTGAGTTGTTCTTTCTTCTTGCTCCAAAATTACTAATATAAACTCTAACATAGGTCTGTAGTCCATAAACAAAGTCTTTCATTCTTCCTTCATTAAAAGTCCATGAATCTATTCAAACGAGGGAAGCTTATCTAACAAAGTATTAGATGCTAAATGAAAGCTATTATTCAAACGCCTCATTAAATTTAGATGTTCCACTTATTTTGGTGGGTTGGTGTTGAGAGTTGAGCCTCTTAATAAACTTGTATGGGAAATGAAATTATTAGTTGTATTTGTGATAATCCTAAATGAAAAATGCATTGCTATATTTCTATTACGTCCATGCAAGACTTCTCGCTTTGCCACCGCACGATTTGTTGAGCATGCACTTCACATAGGCAATGGCTTCATGTGCATTTGATTTTTTTCTCAGCATTGGTATCATCCTCTCAAATGACTGCTAAAGTATTTTGATCTGCCATAATAATAATGGACCCATTAAGAGATTATATATATATATTACATACAAAAAATTGTGAGTAGATATTAAAAATTGTGCAAAAAACTCAAAAAAAGTTTGTCACAAGCTTTTAATTTTTAACAATTATTCATTGCATTTGATGAAAATAGAAATCACAAGACAAATTAAATCACACTATTTCGATGGCCTTCTAATAGAAATAATAATTATAAATTGACGATTAAAAAAGCTACGAAAGCACTCTGAAATTCATGCACTTGGTGATAAATAATACTTTGTATCAAAATTCAATTAGACTTGATCGCTCTTTTAAACTATTAACAAAATATGGAAGAAATCAAAAGAAAAAAGATTTATTAAAACCGAAGCCTCAAAAATAGATGCTCTCAATTGTAAAATTTTCATCATCATATTTTTTAACTTTTTATATTGAAAATCAGAGAAAAAATTTAAATGCTCTAATTGCTGATCCCAAACCCAAATGAAAATAGTTAAGATCTTTTTAAAACCATCAATATGTGTCTCCACTAAAAAATCTCTTGGCTTCTGTCACTCCAAATAAGTTAATTAACTCTACACAATCATGATTATTTCCCATAGCAAATGAAAGTTGAAAACTTGATTGAATACTTGAACTTGAAACCTAAGCTTGCAAGTTATAAATAATGAATGTGAACATATACGTGTAAGTAAATAAATGATCAAGAAAATAAACAATATATTTACATAGTTGGACCTACTGTAAAGCTTACGTCCATATTTGGCCTGGACTAAGATTCGAACTAATTGGAGCTTATCTCGCAAGCTTCCTTCTTAACAATGGAGAATGTCAGCACTGACATTCTTTCCTTCTTGGCAAGCGCAACCCAACATACTCCCCTTCATTGGGCGAGTACAACCCCTTTCTTTTACAGGAAAATATTCCATTCAAAATTTTAAAAAATGATGGATATGAATTGAACACATTTGTATTCTATTATCTTAAACACAATCTCCAAAAAAATTGATTATAAATAGACAATGAAAGTTATGACAACTAAATGTAAAATAAATAACGCACACAATACACATAAGAATTAAGAGAGATTTTTCCAAAATAATTTATCCTCAATGAATATTATAAGTTAATGAGCTGATCTCAACTTTCTCTCCTCTTACGGTCATAAAAAAATATTTTTACATGAAAGCTTGACAAAGAGGAAGAAAAAAGAGATTTAAGGTTTGGAGAAGTTTTTTCATTTAGAAATTAGATTTTTCCCATGGAAATTCTTGGTTATTTATAGAAAATTAGAAATGCTTGGGAATCATTTTGGGACAATTTCTAGCTATTGGAAAAGTTTAAAAAATATTTTATTTTTTGCATTTCTGGAAACTCACCAAAATTTAAAAAAGCTATTATGATCAAATTTCGCTAACGGGTCCATTTACCAATAACATGATCCATTGTTACTATAAATATCTTCAAGGCAATAATCATGGCATGTAGAGGCAAGCACTGTATCACGATAAGCAAGTTCATGTCTGTGGGAGGAAAATAGAGTAAACAATGTGTGGGTGCTTAGATGTGCGCGCATAGGCTAACTGGTATGTCTGTGCGTGCAATTATGGATTGGCAAAGGGAAATGGATAATGTGTGCAATGAAGTGATTATTCTAAATAACTGATAATCCGATATGAATAGTAAATCCTAAAATAACCATAAGAAAAGTATTTTTGCTCATTGCTGAAAATGATTTTGGAAATGAACAAAAATGCGATTTTGGAAACTATAATCAAAATCATTTGACAAATATATGATTTCAGGTCTAAACGACGTTCCAGATACGATGGTGATATTTTGAGATGTAATTTCAAGTATTTAAAATGATTATGTAATTATCAAATATTTAAGCTTATAATTAGTTTGTAAGATATGTGATATGGATTTTGATGAAAAAAATTTGCTTGAAATTTGTGCCATCAAAGTTTAAATATATTTTGGGTTATGCAAATGATTTTTGTTATATTTAGATGTTTTAAAAATTATTTTGATTATTGTGAGCTAAGAGCTAAAATGTGAATTTTTTTTTTTATGATCTCTATGATCTTAAAAGACTTTTTAAATCAATGTTTAGGTTTGTGTTCATCATCCACAATGCTTTGGACAAAAAATCTTTAGTACTTGATGTGGAGCCTTCTTTATTGAGCTTGTTGTTCACACTTTTAAGTCCTCCTACAAGTATCAAACACTCCAAGTGTCCATAGGGAGTTTTCATCATCATCTAGATCATCTCCATGGTTGCTGTAGATTCATTTATCTATAGATGGCACTTAATAGACTACATCATATAAATTTGGTATCCTCAAATCAATTAGTGAGATCCGCATATTGTATGGCTTCTATCTCTCTAATTTCACTATAATCAATTTATTGATGCAGATTCCATCAATTGTATACTTATTCCATATTTTATTATGTGATAGACAAATTAGTTCACTTTGATAGCAACAAAGTTTAACGTACTTGTTTGAAACATAAAATTTTTGTGTACCACTGCTGTGTTGTTGTTGATGAATCCATGGATTTATAATGTGTTTATATTATTTGTTACCTTTGATATATAGAAGACTTTTGATAAAATCTTTAATGCATTGCTATTTGAATATAATATTAGAAAGTAGCTCAGCTTTCTTAATAATCTAGTATACGGCTTCATATAAAGAAAGTGAATGGAGCCTCCCATGTATTTCGACACTTCTAATATTTTCATTTATTCAACAATTTACGACACTTCATAGGTTCAAGTGTTCATTAACTACATCTATATGAGGTTTGTATTCATTACTGATGCAGTGCTTTTTTATGAGGACTTGGGTACAATTTGAGCTGGAATGCATAAAATAGTAGAAATAGAGATGTAAATGATGCAATGACTGAAAAGTAAGGTGAGCAACAGGTGAAGTCTTGATTTGGCTAGGACTTGAATTCTTGGCTGAAGATTTCACTAAACATGGACCTATTTGAAACAAACCTTATACCTATGAGATCCAAATGCATTTAAAGCATCAAATAGCAGAATCACAGCTATAAGCTTCAGCTCATTATTTATCTGTATAGTCACAATGGTTATTTCTTTAGGGAGAATGGACACGGTCATAAATATGCTATCCATTGCTGAATAAGATATTCAATACTTCAACTGTGGACGACTTTGGTGGAAAGTTTGTCAGTGTTTTGGTACCAGACAGCGTCTAACAATACCTTTTGCATGAAGGTTATAGTTTAGAGCGGGCGATTTTAAGAAAGCTTGTATCACAACTTGATTCAGCTGTTAGAATGTAGTTTAACTTATGAAATAAATATAAATCAATTGGTTTATATTTTATGCTATCAATAATGAACAGGTTACATATATATATATATATATATATATATGGTTTCTTTTGTAGTATTGGTTTGAATTTTTTATTTCTTTCCCTTTTAGATATAGAGTAAGGAATTGATGAATTGGAAGCATATCCTATAATCATAAACTCTCTTGCATAGTCGAAGTTTGTTTAGGTGGAATTTTGTTTTTTATTTGATGCTCATCTTCTATCCATGCTGATTTTTCTGACCTATAATTCTGCAAAGCTCTAAAATGGGGGGCTTCACATAGTTTTTTTAATATGATGAGAATTTCTCGATTTAATTTGTATTTTTTATGTTATTTATAGTTGCAAGTATTTGATAAATATTATTCATATTCAGGTTCGTATTGCTCGCATTTTCAATACTTATGGGCCTCGAATGTGTATAGATGATGGGCGTGTTGTTAGCAACTTTGTTGCACAGGTGCTTTCCCTCTTTTGAGTGTCATCTTTGTCCTCTGAAATTTACAAATTCTATTAGTGTTTAGAAAATAAGAATGTGCTTTTCTTAACATGAATAATGCACAGGCCTTACGGCGACAACCAATGACTGTTTATGGGGATGGAAAGCAAACTCGAAGTTTCCAATTTGTTTCTGACTTGGTAATGAATATCTGTTATACGTTTATCATCTTGAGAGTTGAATTTGTACTTTTTTTTGTGTATCCATTGTTCAACTATTGCATAAATTGCTCATTGGTTCTTTGATAGCCTTCTGTAAATCTTTTTGTTTTAAGCCTATTTAATTTCCTGAGTTAGGCCATGAATTACTTAAGCTATTCAGTCACAATCCAGTGGATTATGTGCATAATTTTATGACAAAAAGCTGTGATCTCTGATCACTTTCTCCCCTTATTAGCTATTAACTTGGAAATTCTATAGTATAACGATAGTATTTTCAAGCTTAAGTATGTAGCTAAGAATAGTTTGATCCTAGTAGTGGATGCACATGTAATAAATGACTTGTTGTAATTTTGATCTTGTTTTTGATAGTGTCAAAATCTCAGTCATCCCTTGGCACTTGATCTCATATTTAGGATGGGAATCCGTGGGAGGCTCACCTGGATCACGCCAATCTCCTTCTATATTTGGGTGGTTGATTTAGGAAGGATTATATTGAGGCAATTATGCATGATTATGTAGTTATTGTTTCTTTATTAAGACATATTGTATAGATTTATAAATAAGGATAATTTTGTATAATAATTAGAAGGTATTTTTTTTCCTTCTCAAATTCTATGAATTCTAACATGGTATCAAAGCCAACGGCCTTCATTGACGTTGTAGAACGATCGTAGATCATCAGAGGAGAAAAAGAAGAAGAAATCGAAGCCTTGCCAAAGCTGCGGAAGGAGCCCCTTCGGACGAAACTCTGTAGACTAACGTCAGACGAAGCACTGCTAAGGATGGATGCTGCAGACGGAGCCCCCTACCGACAGAACCTTGCCGATCGACGTCGAAGTGTAGCGCTGCCGAAGACTCAAGAACCCTAGCCTATCGGAAGGGGTTATTTACCCGATCCAAATGTCGTAACTTCCGATCCGACAGGAAGGGAAAGTCGTCGAAGGAGCGTAGTCGAACAACCATGAAGGAGACGAAGAAGCGACGCGTGCCTACACCTCCTACGAAGCAACGAAGCTATAGACGGATGCAGACGAAGCTTGCGAATAATTGAAGCATGTCCGACTCACGCGTGCGGAAGAAAGGCATCGTGCCCTAGCTTCTCTCGGTCCGGTCCTTTAAAGCTCAGTTCAGTTTGGTTCGGTTTACTAAACCGAGAGGTTATTTCAAAAAAAAAAGAAAAAAAAATCGGCCTTTATTGCTGTAACTAAAGATCGGAGGGATATTATTTTTTGGAGCCTTCATTGCTGTCCAAAATCAAACAAATAGTCTTCATTACTATCATTTGACCCAAAAATGTCAGAAATTAATTTTTTCTGAACATTGACTAATTGGAATACTAGTCCTTACATTGGCCTTCATTGTCTGAATTTTGGAGAATACGGGTTCCCATTACAACCGTTTATTGCCGGAATTCTGAGAAATATTGGTCCTTCCACCGGTCTTCATTATCAGAATTATGAGGAATTTAGGTTCCTACCACCGGCCTTCATTGTCGGAATTTGGAGGACCTTCGTGCATCCAAGACCAAGGAGAAATCGAGCGGGAGGGCTCCTCTTGTGTGCGACGTCTAAAACCGACCAAGCAGAAGCGAGCGCAGGATATCCTGCTTGTGTCTGGAAAGAGCCGAGAGTTTCCTCTCATGTGAGAATAGGGACAAGCAATAGTGCAAGACCTGCACTCCCTCTTACGATCAAACTAGAGGGATTAGTGTCCTTGCGTGCACCTATACTGGCCGATTGAACAGGAGTCTGTTCAGGTGGAGTCAGATGACCTGGGAAGGAGAAGATCTGTGTGCCAAGTGCTGAGTCGCTTGAGACGTGTGTTTTAGCTCTTGTCCTTGAAGCTTGTTGCAACTGCCGCGCCTTCATTGTCGGCATTCCCTTGAGAATCGAAAGAGATTGACCCGAAGGATAATGAATCCATTTTTTTTGTTGTTGTTGCACCACCGGCCTTTATTGCCATTTTCGATATCTTTAGGGCTACTATTCAACACAACCTTCATTGCTACCCCACACCTTGCAGGCTTCATTGATATAGCCTTCATCGCTATCATTTGCCATTGTCACAATGTCTGAAGCTAATTCCTCCCAAAGTTTTAACAAAATAGAGGACTCTATGGTGCACCAAGGGACTTGTTACCTTTACCTCTTTGCAACCAATTCAAAGCTGGGAATGACATATCTATATTCTCCAGCTTGAGGAGGAGTATCAAAATCTCAGTCATCCCTTGGCACTTGATCCCACGATTAGGATGAGAATTCGTGGGAGGCTCACGTGGATCACGCCAATCTCCTTCTATATTTGGGTGGTTGATTTAGGAAGGATTATATTGAGGCAATTATGCATGATTTTGTAGTTATTATTTCTTTATTAAGATATCTTGTATATATCTATTAATAGGGATAATTTTGTATAATAATTAGAAGGCATTTTTCCCTTCTCAAATTCTATGAATTCTAATAGATAATATATATTTTTTGTAATATCTATATTCAATATAATTATATTGCATTAATGTTATATACTTGAAATAAAGTAGTATCTTACAATGTTGTATTTTAAATTGCCCAAAGAAGGGGATTGCCGCCCGTTACAAGGTGATCTCAATATGTCATTGATGTAGGACTAAATGCGTGGGTTGGACTTTTAAGTAGGAAATTACATGCTTATCACAGAGTAATCACAATTATCCAACCTCTAGCAATTTTAAAAGAAAGATTGAAAACAACAAAGAGATGAATAGATTAGGCAATCAGTTACACTATAATCGTTAGGAGCACAAAATAATCAATTCAAATCAAGCTTTGCAACATGGAAGTTTTCAAAAGAAATCCCAATGTTAACATTTAGACTAGTCACTATGAAAATCCCTCTCTCAACTCTTTGATAATTGGTGAGAACGGAAAAAGCTAACATAACCTTTATGATGCTACAATGAAGGGAAAACTTAGAAGAGAAAAGACTTGGAGCAAAGTACACCTTTATCAGGATTCAGAAACAAGTCACCACTGGACGAGAGGGTGCTGTTGGTCGATGGCGGTGACGAGGGAGAAGAGGATCCTCTCTACGTAGTCTTCAACGGATTGGTCGTTTTCAAAGTCGATGTCGAAGAATGGTTACCGGAGGATGTCGATGAACCCTTGATCGTCGAATATGAAGCCGTGTTCTTGTTCAAGGTCGGCCATTCATGAGTAATGATGCCGAAAGAGGTCTTGCTTCTTCTTCCTTAGGTGAAGTACCAAGCCTAGTAGAAGAGGCCTAGGGGAGGATGGGGAAACTTGGATGGTCGGCCAAGGCTAGGCGAAGGGTTGAATTTGATTTCAGATTTTGGGGGTTGACTAGGGAGGGAAAATAAATAAAAAAAAACTGAAATTTAATTGGAAAGTGCATTGGTGATCTTGAAATTTAAATTTTCAATCCAAAGAGAGAAAAGGAGGAGGTGGGGGCGGGGTGGCCCTTTGATGAGGGGTTGATTAGGTCTCCAAAGGGGGAAAGTGAGATAATGTAGGAGAGAGAGGAGGGAGGGAGGGAGAAGTTTGAATTTAAATCTCCCCTAATTGAGGTTAGGGGGGGGGGGGGGGGGGGGGGGGACCCACAAGGGGGGGGGGGGGGGGGGGGGGGGACACCATAATGGGAGGGGAATTGATTGAGAGCATTAATGGGCAATAATTAATTGGAGGAGAGAAGGGTGGCGCCGGCGGCTAGCGTAGAGGTGGGATTTGATTTGGGGAATTAAGGCTTGCTATATTTGGAATCTTAAAATATGAAAGTGCATTTAAATCAAATTCTATTTAAAATTCAAATAACGCATAATTGGGGAAGGTTTCCTAATATAGTTCAAGTTAATTTAGGAAAGGGATTTCAAATTCAAAAGTATTTAAATTTGAAATCTTTTGACCTTCCAAATTCACAAGAATTTAAATTAGGAAAGTAATGAATGTTAGATTTTGAAATTTTGGGAGCCAAGGGAAGGACGGGATGGTGGCCGGCGGCTAGGAAAGTAGTGGGGCCAGTGGTGGGGTGGTGGAAGAGTTCGGTCAACGGTTGGGGGAAAGGGGGAGGCTGGCGGTTTGGTGGGGTGGTAGCCGGCCTAGGGATTGGGGTTGGGGTTTGGCTGAGAGGGAGATAGGGAGGTGGATACCGGCGGTCTGGAGAAGGGGAGGGAGGCCGGTGGCTAGGGGAAGGGAGGAAGGAGAACCATGAGCCTGGACGATTTCTGCGGCTGATGGATAATGTGTTGCCCTTGCCTAGGGTCTACACCAAGGTTCTCACAATAACTCTCAAAACTCACAAAGGAATACAAGTGTAGAAAATATCATAATAATCAATTAATCATCATTGCCCTCCCTAAAGAGGAGGGACTATAAATAGTCAAATACAATAGTAAAAATAAAAGGACAAAAGTGCCCCCTGTGGTTACATGAACCTACTCCCTCAAGTAAGGCTAAAAATGAAAAGGTACACTAATAAATCAAATACAAATAACATCTCAAAAATAAAGTGGTGTAATCATGGCCGTAGATCTTTGGCCTCTCATCTGGTAAACTCTCCACTGTCGGATGTCCTTATCTCTGAGTTTTTTTTTCTGCCTTCACTATGTATTTGGCTCCTATGATATGACCATTACTTTTTATAAGAAGAACAGGGTATTCAATCTCTACCCTCTTTTATAGAAAAAGGTCAACTACTATGTTTTGTGTACTTATCACTAACAAATGATACTATATCCAGATCAAGATCTTATATCAGATGAACTTTATAATTGATAAGATTTACTACTCCACTAATTTCATGTTCAATCATAATTTATTAGATTTTATAACTTTAGAGATTTGGAATGATGCTATATCCAGATTAAGATCTATATAATTTGTAACCCATGTGGTTGGGAAACAAACTAAAAATCTGTCACAGAATTATTGTTCAGGAAACATTGCTTTTGAAACAAGCAGTCTGATTTAGGGGGGCAAATGGTTGAATCGAGCTGATCCACTCTTGGCGTAGGCTCAACTCAAACTTATTTAAATTGGGCTCAACTCGAGAGCGTGACCTTGAGTTAAGCTAAATAGTGAGCCTTGAACTCATTCTCTTTAGATTCCTTTGAGCTCAACAAGATGTGAAGCATGTTGGCAACATTGGTGCCTGGGTAGAGGTCAAGGTGAGGACAAGTTGGACATCCGCCTCATAAAGGAGGGGCGATGATGATATTGGTGGTGTTGTCGTGAATCCCATGGTTGAGACTTTTATCCAATTTATCCCATTGAGGAAAAACAGGTGATGAGGTGGAAAGGCTAACAGCCACGACACTAGACAAGACTTGGGAGAGAGTTTATGGCATATCGAGGTTTACAAATATATCTTGATTTAGCATTTTATATATAAGAGTTCACTTGTTTATGACTCATATTAGCTAGTGGCTTGTCAAGGCAGTTTTGCGAGTCCATTAATGAGCTAAGTTTGAACTTAGAAGATGATTCATCTCACCTAAAATTGTAATCTCATATAGCATGTTTCAAGTCTTATGAATATTTATTGTTGACTTGACAGAAGCAGAAGTATCTCATCTAATATGTTTCAAGTCGTAGCTAGGTTACTTGTTGTGGCAATTTTGTGAGTCCATTAATGAACTAAGCTTGAACTTTCTCAAAAGATGGCTTTTCTTTCCTAAAATTGTAATCTCATCTAATTTGCTTCAATTCTTTTGAATATTTATTGTTGACTTGATTTGTTATGTCATGTTGATAAACAGAAGTCTAATAGCTATAACTTGGTGTACATTGAGTTATTAACCGTCTTGTTATTTTGATTGGACATTGATGATTCATGCTTTGTCAGTTGACAAAATAGTGTGAATTTAATGCTATCTTATTTATGAAGAGTAAAAACTCAAAATAGTCCACCGACTATCAATAAATATTTAATTTAGTCCCAGAGTTTTGCATTGCTCCATTTTGGTCCCTCAACTATTAGAAATTACTCAATTTGGTCCCTGACCGTTTAAATTAATGGAGAGAGCAGGAGAGATTTGTTTCTTTGGGGGTATTCAGGTAAAATACTTGCTCACGCTTCTCGCTATAAGCCCTTGAGACACCCTTTATTTAATTCTTTTAGAAATAAATTAATTACAAGAGTTATTTAAACATATTTACTATATAGCTAGTTAGAGAAAGACATTTATATTAAATATTTTAGGTTTATGATATAATACATTTAAATTATGAGAGAATATTTAAAATATTAAAAAGTAAAGAATATTTATAATATAATCTCATATTCACTAGTAATACGTAAAATATTCTTTATATTTAACTTTGGAGTTAACTTTAACTCTTATTTTAGGCATTGAGACTAAATTAGTTACATTTTTAGTAATTGAGAGACTAAATTGGGACTATGCGAAACTCTAGAACTAAATTGGACATTTATCAATAGTCGGATGACTATTTTGAACTTTTACTCTATTTAGGAATTAATATGCCTATTACAAGAGGCTTTCACTGGTATAAGATTTAGGGTGTGATTAATGTACTCAAACCTTTTCATGCATTGTGTAGAAATTGTTGCTGTAATTCAAACTTGTGACTTCTATGTTACAATGAAGGCAACTTAATTGCTGCTCCAGGCCTAACGTCATCTTATTCCATGAGTTTCCTGGTTTAATTAAAGCTTCGAACAGCTTGATAATGTAAAATATATATTAAGATAATGTCGGTATTGGAAAACCAACATAGTTTTTAATTAATTCTTAAGAGTTAAGTCAAAGATATTTGTATTTGGTGGTCAAAGGTTGTGATAGATTATGCGAGATAGTTTTTAGCAATGTTTATTTTCAATTGGTTGGCCTATTTGTTGTAGTTGCTGAACCAATCAAGCCATCTTATTACAGGCTTTCAAAGTGCAAAGCACAATGTGATGCGTAAGTTATTTTTTGCTTTAATGTACAAAGTGTAAAGAGAAGTTGCACTTGTATTAACTAGTGTGCTCATAATATTTATATTATATAATTTTGTAATTGCTAATATTTTATTTTAAAAAGAGAGGAGCATCTAGGGCTGCAAACAAACCAAGCAAACCAAGCGTTCGACGAGCTAATTGTTGTTCGGTTCGATTAAAGCTTGTTCATGATTGTTTAATTAATTAAACAAACAAATTGAATAATTTTTTAAATACTCGATTCTTAAATAAACAACATTGAACAACAATGTGTTCAGCTCATTTATGCTCACGAACAATATCATTTAAAGCTCGTGAACAAGCTTGGCAAGAAGCTCGAAAGAAGCTTTTATTTTATTTTATACCTTCAATAGAATGAATTTGTTTATAAACAAGAGACATTTTTTCATGTTTGCTAGATTATTTGTTTAAAATGCTCATGAACAAATATAAGTTGAATTATAGATCATTTATTCTTGAACGTGCTCGTTTGATAGCTCAAAAACACTAATTAGATATGTTCATGAATTGGCTCATTTGATAGCTCAAGAATATTCGTTAGATATGTTCGTGAATGAGTTTGTTTGATAGTTTAAAAAACTTCTCTAGATATGTCAGCAAACATGTTGGATGTAATTGTTTATTAGAAGTCTCGATAAGGCTCGTTTGTTAAGTTAATGAACATCTAAAAGTAGAGCTCATTTATAGCTTGATAATGTTCATTTGTTTAAAGCTCGATAAACGTGAAATGAATCGAACATAAACCAAACATGAACACTTATTAATTTTAACGAACCAAGCTTGAACACAAACAAAAAATTCGAATCGATCTCAAACCAAACTTGAACAAGTTGATAATAAACAAACTCAAGCATGAACACGCACATACTCAGCTCTGCTTGGTTTGTTTGTAGTCTTAGGAGCACTCATCACTTATAAAGTTAAACTTAGAAAGATTGTAAAATCATTCCAAGTAAAAGTTTATGTACCCAACATCGGTTATTGATTTTGGACTTTAAGATGAATGAGTGGAATATGAAAAATAAAATAAATTATTGACCTATAATTAGATGAGAGCATTTAAAGACGACTAATAAAAATATTTTCTAGAGTAAGATTCAAGATCTCAAAAATTGGATTGTTCATTTTAGACGCTAATGTTGTGTGAGAAAAAGTAGCCGGTGATATTAAGAAGGTTGTAAAATATGTGCTTGGAGAATCAAAAGGGAAAGCTCATAATTGTAAAAATAGTTGGTGTGGATTCTAAATGTGCAAGAAGAAATAAAAAAAATAAGAAATTTATTATAAAAATTGATTTAAATAAAAGCTTGAAATATCAAGAAATATATAGAGAGGATCATATGGACTCTAAGAAAGCTATATTGATGCAAATAATTTTATTTTTAGTGATTTATATACTAGATTAATACTAAGGAGGGTGTAAGATATATGTATATGTTAGCCAAACAAAGAGATAGAAGTAAGGATCTAGTTCAAGTGAAGTGCTTTAAGAATGAAGATAAATAAAGTGTTTTCTTTAGAAGGGAATATTCAATATAGGTGGATAAGATATTTTCATATGATTTTCAATGAAGACTATGGGAGTATTATTGATTTTAGTGACCTTAGCATCCTAAATGAAAAATAATTTTTTTTTATTTTTGTCGTTGTATTAATAAAATTGAAGTCAAAGAAACTTTAAAGAAAATGAAAAACGGAAAAGCAGTGAGACCTAATGATATTTCAATAGATGTATGAAGATTCTTAGGAGATCAAGGAATTTTTTAGCTTACTATACTTTTTAATATTATTTTGAAGACTAAAAAGATGCTAGATGAGTGCATAAGTGATAGGAAATACTTGAGTTCACAAGCAACCCTAATGAGAATACTTCAGTTTGCAAGCAAACTTAACAATAATCGATAAAATACTAAAATCAACAAGAAAAATAGAAGAATTTGGGTGGAAGCAATCAAAATCATTAGATTTTATAGAAATTAAAGCGAAGCAAGAACGAAACAAAGATACAATTGGTCCTCAATTCAAGAGGAGGATCATTCTCTCCCAATCTCTAGATGAGAAGCCCAGAGCCCAAGACACCAAAGAGCACTCCAAAAGAAAACCCTAACCCTAATCCCTCTTCCTATACTTAAAGCATACAATTAATTATTTGGAGCCAAATTACTCCCTTGCCTTGCCGCCCCCTCATTTGCCTCCAATTCTTTTTAATTTGAATCCCTAGTGGGCCCCACTCCTTCCTCTCTCCTTATGCTGCAGCCCCTCCTCCCGTAGCAAAGAACCGGCCTCTTTAAAGAGGCCGGTTGGGGTTGGGCCGGTCCACTAGGGATCAGTCTAACAATAAGAAGTGGGTTGATTCCTATTTTTAAGAATAACGGTGATGTGCAAGAGTACAAATTATAGGTGCATTAAGTTAATGCGTCATACATTAAAATTATGAGAGTAATCGATGTGCTACTAATGTTTCTGAAAATCAGTTTGGATTCATGCTGGGTAGGACTATTATGAAAGCTATCTATTTGTTGTGAGGTTTGATGGAGAAGTATAGATAGAGTAAGGTGGATCTTCATTTTATATTTATTGATTTAGAAAAAAAGTATATAATGAAGTTCCAAGAAAAGTGCTTCAGAGAGTTCTAGAAAAGAAAGTAGTTAATAATTCCTATATTCAAGTCATTAAGGATATGAGTTAATAATGCTTATATTCAAGCCATTAAGAATATGTATGGAGGAGCTGTTATTTGTGTTCAAACACAAGTTGATACATAAAGGATCAGCTTTAACTCCATATCTTTTTGCAGTAGTCATGGACACTCTTATATTCAAATTCAAAATTGCCAGAAATCGTGTTATGTTATTATAGCTTTTGCATATTTGACTCGGCTTTGATCGAATCACAAGTTTTTTTTTTTTAATCTCATAAAAAATTCCAAGGTTCAATACAAAGAGATCATATGGTTTATAAAATTACAATTCATTATTTGAATGCTTAATTGTTTTCATTTGCAACATTGCCAGGTTGATGGATTAGTAACACTAATGGAAAGTGAGCACATTGGACCCTTCAACCTTGGAAATCCCGGGGAATTCACCATGTTGGAGCTAGCTGAGGTTTACTAATGCTTAAAATTAATAAAAACTTTTGTGCTTGTTTTCCCCTTTTCTTTTGTTCCAAAAGACCATTCCTTTGTTTAGGTGGTAAAAGAGACTGTCGATCCAAGCGCAACCATTGATTTCAAACCTAACACAGCAGATGACCCTCACATGAGGAAACCAGATATCACCAAGGCAATGGAGTTTCTGAATTGGGCGCCGAAGATCTCTCTCAGGGAAGGCCTGCCCCTAATGGTAAATGATTTCCGAAAACGGATTTTGGACGAGCAGAAATAACAGCATCTGGAATTCCTCTGTTCAACAGTTCAGCTACATCAAGCTCTGCATTACTGCAGTAAGTGAACAATGGTTGAACAGTATATGTGTTCGGCAACTTGTACTCAACTCAGTTGCAAATTTCTTGCTTGCGCTATGAAGATTCATATCATGTTATTTAGATATATATCTGATGCATCCCTTTTTGGTTATCAGGGAAATCATATCCCCACAAAGTTCAATGCAACAATTGAAGAGCTAAGTTCTATTCTTTTGACAAGAAAAATAAGGCGCTAAACTGATACAAATGGATTAACTGTAAAATAATGTAACTTTGGGCTAATTATTTTCAGCTAAAGTCGAAAGGATTAAATATAGACTCATCACAACGAGAAATTATTATGTGCGGGCACCGGATCGTTCGGAAGCGAATTAGAGTTCGCCACATCACCTAGTGCACAACGGGTACATTGACATGGTACACAGTAAAGGGGTGATGTGGCGTGTTTTGATTTGACTCCGGATGACGTCCGTATTTGTACAATATTAAACAATATTTAAAAAAAAAACAAATAGAAATTGATTCTAAATAGATCCTAAAACAATAGCTCCATAATATCATAGATAGAATACATAAAAGCTCAAATTAACTATTCCACATGACACATTTTTTCTATACAATGTTTAGAGAATAATATAATATAAATATTTCATATGTAGTGTTTCTCTAGAAAATTTTTTTTATATAATTTATATAAGAATATTGTTTTGTTTATAGAATGTTGAGTTTCTCAAAAAATTTAGAGTCCATTTGAGATGGCTATAATTTTTTTTTATTAAGGCGATTGTAAAATTATTATGCGCAATCATGCGGAAAATAGTTTTTTTAAAGCTGTTATAAAAAATAGATTCTTAAAAAAATAAAATAGATTCTTATTGATTTATAAAATAACTTTTTAATATAAAAGTCTGTATTGAAAAATTACTTTAAAAAATAATAAAAAATCTGTCCAAAATGAAAACAAAATCTCATTTAAGACATTCCAAAATCAAGCTTTAAAGGCATGAAACAAAAATACGTAACTCATATTTGTATGTTATCAACTAAGATGTATTGAATTTGAGTGGTGCATATATTATATGTGTGAGAATTTTTTTTAATTGGTTGTTGACCTAAATGTTAAAAAAAAAAAAAAAAACTCACATGATTTTTAATTATTTATTTGCTGCTCGGCCCGTCTCGGCCCGTGACTGCTTCCGCGTCTGGAAGAAACTGGAAGCTTCCAAGTCGACTACTGATGCTGTCCACCAAAGCCCAGAAGGTGAAAGACTACTCGAGAAGGTGCCGCTTTCTTCCTCGAGAAGGTGCCGCTTCATTCTCTTCTATAAATACTCATTTCCTTCTTCCCCCTCTATCATTCCAACATCGAGCTGAAACAATTATCAAATCTTAAGCCCTTTGCATATTTTACTCCAATTCAATCAATGTCGATCATTCGCAGAAGCAACGTCTTCGACCCCTCCTCCTTCGACATCTGGAACCCATTCGAAGGTGTCAACTCCTTCTTCGACAACGCCCTCTCCGCTCCAGGCTCCAATTACGCGAACGAGGCGTCGGCCTTCGCCAACACACGCATCGACTGGAAGGAGACGCCGGAGGCCCACATATTCAAGGCCGATCTCCCCGGCGTAAAAAAAGAGGAGGTTAAGGTCGAAGTCGTGGAAGGCGGAGTCCTTCAGATCAGCGGCGAGCGGAAAAAGGAACAGGAGGAGAAAACCGATCGC
Organism: Dendrobium catenatum; assembly: GCF_001605985.2. Taxonomy (NCBI): domain Eukaryota; kingdom Viridiplantae; phylum Streptophyta; class Magnoliopsida; order Asparagales; family Orchidaceae; genus Dendrobium; species Dendrobium catenatum. The sequence continues at coordinate 317,655 of NW_021319216.1, forward strand.
TGGCATCGCATCGAGCGCAACAGCGGTAAGTTCCTTCGCCGATTCCGACTTCCTGAGAACGTGAAGGTGGATCAGGTGAAAGCGTCCATCGAGAATGGCGTGCTTAGTGTTTTCGTGCCCAAGGAGGAGGTCAAGAAGCCTGAGGTGAAGTCTATTGAGATTTCTGGAGAGTAGAAATGGAGCAAGCTGGTTTGTGTCTCGAATTGCTGCTGCTTTTTGCTTGATTTGTTTTCTGCTAGAGTCATATGTGTGCTGAGTTTTATGAACTGCTGTGTGTGATATAGTTTTCCTTTTGCGATCGGTCCAAAGTGTCTGCTGCTTTTGGTATTGTAGATGTTTTAAGCAGTGATGATTTTTCATGGAGGTTGAATTTCTGTAATGTTTTGTCTTCCAATATCAGTAGTAGTAAAATAAAGATGCTGTTGCCATATGTCGATGAAACATTTTGGTCAACCAAAAGATGGATCAACTAATATTGATGATCAAATCTGTTTTTTAGTACAATATTTATACGAGAAAAATTTTGATCGTCTGTTGGTTGGAGAGTTTCAGGGGGGACTGATTTTGGTTATTTTTATGATTTGATATTAATTATGAGGTAATGAAAATAATGGAGGAAAAGTGCTAAAATTTTTTAATGATCAACGTTTGAAATAATTAAGTTGAGCAAATTTATTGTGTTATTTAAATGCTAATGGAAGCGGAGGCGCGTAGACGAGGAAATTACATTTTAGTTACAGCGCTGAAATCATTTAATTGTTCCTTTGAGATAAATTGTTCGCCCACAAGAATTTTAGCAACCAGATACATACATAGATATGAAGGGAACGCGAAGAACTTATCTATACAAGAAATATCAGGAATTGACGACGACGGTAAGGTGAGAAACTCTTCAGGATTCTACTTTAGAGACCTGATAGCTGCAGGCATTTCATTTGTGCTTGGAGGTTCATCGGAACAGTTGAGAGGAGCGAATGGTTGAGCGGCGGCGGTAGATTCGATGTCAAGATGAGCGAATGCCCGCTGAATGCAGCTCCCAGACGGACGGAAAGAGGAATAACGCAGTGAGTTCGTCGAAGAGGTGCGCTAGGGCTGGAATAGAGGAAATTTAATAATTTATTTATTTTTAGCAGCATTAGAGATATGTTTATCGATAACATTGGTTTAGATAATAATTGCTGCAAAAATTTCATATTTTTTAGGACACATAATAATTGATATATTCTCAAAAAATTATCTTAATCAAGCACGAATCTCGAGGCAGAATCGAACAGGAAAATTCAAAAATTGAATTCAGGAGCATTTGTACTCCGATTTCAGCGAGCTTACAGTCAAACTGAGCGTCTCGAAAATATGAACCCAACGACACGTAATTCAACTCAATTCGAGTCCAAATGAATCTGAATCGAAGACTCGAAGTGCTGTTGGAAGGTTTGAATCACAATTTGGGTTACCAAACGGTTTTCGATTTTAACGAGCTTATACTCGAATCGAACGGCTCGACGAGACGAATCCAACGAGTCCAAGATCGCCGAATTCCAATATCACTAAGGCCTTCAAATATCTAACGAATGGTGCACGATCGAAGGATTAAATATCGGCCGTCCATTCGACCACTCCCTATAAACCCCTTATCTCACAATTATTTACAAGCCATGCCACTCCAGAAAAATTATAAATAGAACCCTCATTCTTCACAAGAGGACTCAAGTGAGAAGAGAGAGAAGAAGAGAAGAGAGGAAGGAGGAGAATGAACTCCTCCTCGACCACAGTCGGAGTTCTTTCCGCCGCTTGAATACGTCGGAATTCTGCCGGAGACGCCGGAATTCTGCAAAACTTTGTAATTTTATCTCAATTTAGAGGAAACTGATTGTAATTTGATTGTCCTGGCTTGTGGGACGAATCAATCTCTGTACTTCAAACAAACACTAGTGTAATTACTTCAACTGGGCGTGGCCCCGTCATTTTTTCCATCTTTCGGGTTTTCCACGTAAAAATCCTGGTGTTATTTTTCTTTCTTGTTTGTGTGCAGAATATTTATACAACGCTCGGACGTAAAATTTCAAACTCTACCGCCACGTATATTCTAGCCCGCAACAATAATAATTCTAAAACTCGTGCTAGATGTGATCTAGATTGAGAGCCAACATAATAGAGAAACTTTGAGAATAGTTTGCCAATGGCCTCCGTAATAGATTTGGGAATGATAATGCCTCTAATCTAATAAGTCATATTATTCATAATAGTAAATTTGATAAATTACAACTTACTTGGAAAGGAAAGTAATATAGCCTTCCATCTGGATAGGTAGTAACTTTTTCAATCAGGAGAGAGAAATTATGTGAATTTGAAGAGCGTGAGAGATGTTAGAAGAAATGTGATCAAGAGGAGAGAAAAGAGGAGAACTTTTTTGCAAGTTACGGTGCAAACCCAAGTAGTTGGAAAAGGTATTGAGAATCCTAATGAGACATTCATAGTTTCATGTTTCATCTTTACCAAAGATGAAAGCCTTCAAATTTAATCTGATGCAATGGGGTTGTCAATAATGCAAGAAAATGAGTTCATAATGATGCATAAAAGGTATGAACTAAGGGGGCAATCTTGCTCGAGCCCAGAAGAGTTAAAAAAATCCTTGAAGAGCCCCATTAATGCAGATGGAGAAGTGAATGTCATTAATACAGGCTTTGATCTACTTAACGAAAATAGGTGGAAATCCCTTTTGAGTCATTAATACTACAGTAAGTGAACAATGGTTGACAAGCAGCTGTGTTGGGCAACTTGTGCTCAACTCAGTTGCAAATTTCTTGCTTGCGCTATAAAGATTCATATCATATTATTTAGATATATATCTGATGTATTCCTTTTTGGTTATGAGGGAAATCATATACCCACAAAGTTCAATGCAACAATTGAAGAGCTAAGTTCTATTCTTTTGACAAGAAAAATAAGGCGCTAAACTGAAACAAATGGATTAAATGAAAAATAATGTAAGTTTGGACTAATTATTTTCAGCTAAAGTCTAAAGCATTAAATACAGAGTCATCGCAATGCGAAGTTACTATGTGGGGGCACCGGATCGTTCGGAGGCGGATTAGAGCTCGTCACGGTACTTAGTGCACAATGGGTATACTGACGTGGTACACAGTAAAGAGGTGACGTGGCTTGCTCTGATTCGACACTTGATGGCGTCCGTATCCGCACAGAATTATTTCACCGTCACAATGACAAGTACAAACATCTAAAAAAAAAATTCCAATGTGAGCTATGCTCACAGTAGTTTAGTTGTTTTACAGTTTACAAATCAATTCATCTGATGTACACTGGGACCAAAACATATAGTGGCAGTTCAGATTGTTTTTTATTTTAAAATAAAATAGACTATTTTTAGTTTCTTAAAAACATAAATTTCTCTAGTGGACACGTCGGCAAAGCAGCAAACTGCAGGACGTTACCCCATGATCTCCTCCATGTAGAAACTGTCTCAACTCATATAAAAACAAGAAAAAGAATGAATGGGAGTTTTTCCATGCGAACGGATGCTCAGAGGAATTGGGTTTTGGCTCTCTGCTCTGGTTTTCAGTTTCCTCCCTAGTAAGAAGAGATCCATTGCTCTTGGTTCTCTCTGCTTCAATCCACAGGCTGAGGACAGCAGCAACCCACGACAGCACAAGCCCTCACGCGACCTTGGCTTCCCTCCTCCGGCCTCGACTCCGATTTACGCAAGCAAAGCCGCCGAGCCACCCGAGGCTTTCTCCCTCCACCAGTGTCCGACTTCAAGCAAGGTCGAAGGCTTTGATTCAACCTATCCTGTGTGTCTGCCTCTTCCCCGATCCAACTAAGCCGGTGCCTGTAATTTCCGCTGCTTGAAATGGTGAATATAATAGAGGGGAGAAGGTTATTAATAGTAATTAGTAATTAACAAATTACTATTAAACATTATCTATTATTTAATATATATAAACAATACATATTATATATATACAACAATTACACGCGTCGCCGTCAACAATCGAAGACCAAATCTCCTCGCCGTTGATTCGCTTCGGTCGAGTCGAGCCACTCCTTACCGCCCTGCGCCAGGGAGGGGACGCCGGAAGGCTGCTGAAATTTCCTCAAAAATTCATTACTTAGCCAAAATTCTAAAAATGCAAATTTTGACAATCTCCGGCAAACGATCATCGCCAATCAAAGCTTCTGAAGATCAAATTTCCTCGCCGTTGATTTGCTTCGGTCGAGTCAAGCCACTCCTTACCTCCCGGCGCCGCTGCCAAAATTTCCTCTAAATTTTTGGACTTAGAAGGATTTAAAAAAAAAATGAATCTAATTTAGAACTAATTATGTTAATTAATTGGATAATGATTTCAAAAATAAACTAAAATGAATTAACTAATCTAAACCTTAACCTTTAAATTAATTTGGTAATTAACTTACTTAATAACTAATTACTGAATTTCCATGGATGGCATTATACATAAAATCCCATATGGTAAAGAGATATCCAGTAAAGAATGCAACTTCTTGCACTAGAGAGCACACTAAAAATGACAGAGAAAATAGATTGGATGCCAAAGAAATTCAAAAGAAAAATCATAGATCGGATACCAAAGAAATTCAGAAAAAAAATCAATTTTCGATTGCTTAAAAAAAAATACAGTTGGTCGCAAGAAATTGAGCAAAAATGCTGCTCCTAGTGTGCTCTACACAGAAGCTGGTTTCTGTGATGAAGCTAGGAAAAATCTTGTTGAGTTTCTTCGTATTGATAATGTAAATGAATCATTGCCTTCTATTCAGGTATCAAAATCCTTGGGTAGAATACTTTCTTTTCCTGGATTTAACTCTCTAAGACATAATCTGGCAAGAGAGAAGGATACCAAGGAAGCCGAGTCTCTTCAGGAAAACACTTCTAAATATCGCCCAAAAAAAAAAAAAAAAAAAACCACCTAGCTATTTTCAATGAAAGCCGTAAGTCCAACCTTTAGGGATAATATCTAGGAAGCAACCTAATTGTATACTCCTAAATGGGCATCTTAGTCTATAAGGCTAAGTTATAAGACCCACTAATGGGCTACTTCTAAGTGAAGCAGTAAGACCAGCGCATTAGGAAACTTCTAGATGAACGACCCTAAAACCCAAACCATAAATCCCTTTGGGCATCTTAGTCTATAGGATTAAGTTGTAAGACCCGCCATTTGGGCTAATTCTAAGCGAAGCAGTAAGACCCACGTGTTAGGGAACTTCTAAATGAACGAACCTATAACCAAAATAATTAAACAACTCGGGCCACTTAGCTTATAGGGCTAGGTCGTAAGATCCATAATTAGGCAACTTCTAAGGAAGCAATAAGTCCTTACCCAAATCAAATCACACGGGCAACTCATTATTGGAGCCGTAAGCCCAAAACTAAAGAAATTAATGGGCAACTTCTAAGGAAGCCATAAGCCCCAACCAAAATTAAACTAAACTAAAATTCACATATCTCCACTTCAGTTTATTCGGGATTCCTGAGAGGAAGCAACCCATGGCTACTAATCAGATTTCCTAGACACTACAACCAATGGTTATTAGTGTTGGTAGACTGAACCTACGATATGTCTGGGATGATGGAACAATGGGATCTTGATCGGGTGTATCTTCATCCCCCCATAACTAAATTTAAATATCTATTGCACATTCTCACACTTCTTGTATGAAGCTAAGTGTATTTCATCCTTTATCGAGAGTGCTCTTCTAATGCATTAGGAGGGGTACTTAACTATGAGGGCTTGCGCTCGTAGGAAGTAGAACCCAGATCTAAATAAACCCTGACACTACTCTGAGGGGAAATCTGATTAAATATTAAACTTAATCTACCTCCGAAAAAATTAAAGAGAACTCCTAAGTTCGTGAAAGCGGGGCTCGCATCTTTTGAATTTAAAATTATTTTTCTGGAGCGAACATCTATCTAAGATGATTATAAATTTTTTTATTAAGGTGATTGTAAAATTATTATTCGCAATCATGTGGAAAATAGTTTTTTTTAAGTTGTTACAAAAAATAGATTCTTAAAAGAAAAAAAAATTTGAAAAAAAAGAAGAAGTTATAACCAATCATAAACTTTGATTGCGATTTGAAAAATTAAGTAGTAAAAAGTTGCCCCAAATAAAACCTTAGATTGTTTGAGATGATTGCAACTTTTTATAATGGTGATTAGAAAATTGCTATGAAGAAAATCATTTTTTTAGAGATGCCTTAAAGGCTGCTTTCTAGAAAATAAATTATTGAAAATAGTGAAAATAGTCCCAAATGAAATCTTAAGCTTTGTTTAAGGCAATATTCTTATTGATTTCTAAAATAACTTTTTAATATAAAAATTTTTAGTTTAAAAAATTATTATATCGAAAAATTATTTTAAAAAGTAATAAGAAATCGGCCCAAAATGAAAACTAAATCTCATTTAAGACATTCCAAAATCAAGCTTTAAATGCATGAAGCAAAAACACGTTACTTATATATATATATATATATATATATATATATATATTTTGGGACATTTTAGGTCATTTAAGGGCAAACTCACACACACACCGCATACACAAAGACTCGAACCCAAGACCTCTTAGTTGAAAACATAAGCTCTCAACCAACAGGCTAAGATGAGTTGTGTACGTTACTCATATTTGTATGTTATCAACTAAGATGTATTAAATTTGAGTGGTGCATATATTATGTGTGTGAATTTTTTTTAATTTGTTGCTGACCTAAATGTTAAAAAAAAACTCCCATGATTTTTAGTTATTTATTAGCAGCTCAGCCCGTCTCGGCCCGTGACCGCTTCCGCGTCTGGAAGAAACTGGAAGCTTCCAAGTCGACTACTGACGCTGTCCACTAAAGCCCAGAAGGTGAAAGAATACTCGAGAAGGTGCCGCTTCCTACCATTCTCTTCTATAAATACTCATTTCCTTCTTCCTTCTTTATCATTCCAAAATCGAGCTGATACAATTATCAAATCTTAAGCCCTTCGCATATTCTTCTCCAATTCAATCAATGTCGATCATTCGCAGGAGCAACATCTTCGACCCCTCCTCCTTCGACATCTGGAACCCATTCGAGGGTGTCAACTCCTTCTTCGACAACGCGCTCTCCGCTCCAGGTTCCAATTACGCGAACGAGGCGTCGGCCTTCGCCAACACACGCATCGACTGGAAGGAGACGCCGGAGGCGCACATATTCAAGGCCGATCTACCCGGCGTAAAAAAAGAGGAGGTTAAGGTCGAAGTCGTGGAAGGCGGAGTTCTTCAGATCAGCGGCGAGCGGAAAAAGGAACAGGAGGAGAAAACCGATCGCTGGCATCGCATCGAGCGCAACAGCGGTAAGTTTCTTCGCCGATTCCGACTTCCTGAGAACGTGAAGGTTGATCAGGTGAAAGCGTCCATCGAGAATGGTGTGCTTAGTGTTTTCGTGCCCAAGGAGGAGGTCAAGAAGCCTGAGGTGAAGTCTATTGAGATTTCTGGAGAGTAGAAATGGAGCAAGCTGGTTTGTGTCTCGAATTGCCGCTGCTTTTTGCTTGATTTGTTGTCTGCTAGAGTCATATGCGTGCTTAGTTTTATGAACTACTGTGTGTGATTTAGTTTTCCTTTTGCGATCTGTCCAAAGTGTCTGCTGCTGGTTTAAGCGGTGATGATTTTACATGGAGGTTGAATTTCTGTAATGTTTTGTCTTCCAATATAGGTAGTAAAATAAATATGCTTTTGCCATATGTCGATGAAATATTTTGGTCAACCAAAAGATAGATCAACTAACATTGATGATCAAATCAGATATTTAGTACAATATTGATCCGAGAAAAATTTTGATCGTCTTTTGGTTGGAGAGTTTCAGAGGGCACTGATTTTGGTTATTTTTATGATGTGATATTAATTATGAGGTAATGAAAATTATGGAGGAAAAAGTGCTAAAAGTTTTTATGATCAACGTTTGAAATAATTAAGTTGGGAAGCGGAGGCGCGTAGACGAGGAAATTACATTGAAGTCACAGCGATGAAATCATTTAATTGTTCATTTGAGATAAGTTATTCACCCACAAGAATTTTAGCAACTAATACATACATAGATATGAAGGGAGCGTGAAGAACTTAACAATGCTAGAAATATCAGGAATCGACGACGACGGTAAATAGATATGAAGGGAACGTGAAGAACTTAACAATGCTAGAAATATCAGGAATTGACGACGACGGTAAGGTGAGGAATTCTTCGGGATTCTCCTTTAGGGATCTGATAGACGGCGGTGGGGTAAGAAAATCTTCAGGATTCTCCTTTAGAGACCTGATAGCTGCCGGTATTTCACTTGTGCTTGAAGGTTCATCAGAACAGTTGAGATGAGCGAATGCTTGAGCGTGTTGACAGCTATTCAGCTAAGCAAGACATGAAAAATGAAACAAATAGTTAGCTCGTGTACAGCAGCCAAAACGGTTATTTCCGTTACAGCATGTCTCTGTATTTCATTTATAAATATCGATGTAACGATTGAAACAGACATAGAAAATATTACCTTCTCCTGCAATTTCTTGATTTCTTCTTCATTCTTAGTTTGAATGGCTTCACGTCAACTGCGAGCCTCATTGGCATAGCATAGCAGTTTTCATGGTATCAGAGAGATATCTGCAGAAATTAAAGTTTCGCTTCTTTTTTCTGCGCTTTCATGGTCGCATCATCCTCCAATTCACCAACGATGAAGTCCAATTCATCTAGTATCATTGTCACACTGATTCCACCACAGCTCAAATTCTTGATGAGCAACATCAAGAATCTGATTCCGCACTCGTTGACGTTTGAAAATTACTCGATCTGAAGCTGTCAGGTAGAGAAAATATTCATCGCAAATGGTTTTAAAGGTTTTCTTGACGGTTCATCAAAATGTCCGATGCAATTGTCTGCGTCCGAAGGATCATCTGCAATCAGCATCACAACTTCATGCGAAAACTGGATTCTCACCGATCAAAATCTCGCAGCGGCGTTATACTATGTGATTTCACCATCGATTCTGCCTTACGTTTTGACGCTTACTCATTGTCATGATATTTGGACGACCCTGTCTCACAGACTTCAAGCCACAAATCGATCTCGAATAATCTAGTTAAAGAGTGAGCTGCATCACCTCTCTAAAGGCAACAAGATGATGACACAGTATCCCCTCGAGGTGAAATCCAAAATCGACGCCATTACAGCCACCGGCCACAATATCGATTCAGAAGATGTGATTTTTTACACATTAAATAACCTTCCGACGTCTTATCAATCTTTTAAAACAACAATTAGAACCAACCTGCAACCATTGAGCTTAGACGACCTTTACAGCCTATTATGCAGTGAAGAGCAAATTCTGGCTACCGAAGCAACACGTGATATTCAATCACTGAATTTGACAGACAATTCCATGGCTGTCGAGGCCGAGGAAGACATAATACTTCTCGCGGTAGCAGAGGTCGTCGAACGAATCAATCATCAGGACGAGGAGATCGTCCAGACAGAAACTCAAATCGAAATGTTATATTCCAGATTTGTGGTCGAACAAGTCATTCTGCGATTAGGTGTTGGTACAGAAATGATCCATCCTACACAGACACAGGCACACAGAGTGCATTGTTTATGACTCAAGACACAGCTTCCCAATCTGTCTGGTTTCTTGATAGTGGGGCCTCTACTCATCTAACGTCTGACTCATCTCAACTGAATTCCTCAGAGCCATACAGTGGATCATCTCAAGTAGTCATCGGCAATGGGCATCAACTTCCAATCCAAAATATCGATCGTGGTCTTCTCCCTATACCATCAGTTAACCTTCTTCTTTGCAATATTCATCATGTTTCAAACCTATCATTCAATCTTCTTTCAGTGCATCAGTTGGCCACTGATAATGACTGTATCATCTCCTTTTCCTCAAACGGCTATCAAATAAAGGATTCGAAGACCCATCGTCTTTTACTACAAGGGCCATGCCATAATGGCCTTTACAGAATCCATCCCGCCGCTCAACCTTCACATCTCGCCTTGATCTCAGCTCAAAACATTCCGGACCTGTGGCACAATTGTTTAGAGCATCCGGCTGCTACCACTTTACAATTTCTAGCTAATAGATACTCTAATATCTGTAACTCTACTTTACATACATGCAATACGTGTTGCCTTGCTAAAAACAGGCGACTACCATTTTCCACCTCAACTTCTTATATCATTGCATCATTTCAATTAGTTCATTCCGATCTTTGGGGACCATCACCATCGACATCTGTACAAGGCTATCGATACTATGTATCTTTCATTGACGACAGTACCAGATACTGTTGGATTTTTCCATTATTTCAAAAATCTGAAGTAACTTGTACATTCATAAAATTTCATAAATACAAATGTCAGTTTAAAACCATTAGAACTGATGGTGGCAGAGAATATATGAACAACAATTTCAAAACATATTGCACTCATCATGGCATCAATCATCAGTTCACCTGTCCTCACACACCATCTCAAAATGGTGTTGCCGAAAGAAAACATCGACACTTGATAGAAACAGTTTGAAGCCTGCTCATTCATTCAAATATTCCTCCTGTGTATTGGATTGAAGCATTGCACACGGCCACCTATCTTATCAATAGGTTGCCAACTCCCACTCTTCACAACAAAACAACCTTTGAAAAATTATACAACAAATGTCCCTCCTACAAACATCTAAAAATTTTTAAGACGTTTAGTTTAACTATAAGTTTACTAAAACCAGAGTTCAGATGACGTGAAATTTAATTTTTGAAAGTTTCCAATGCAAATTTACCTCCATTTTCATGCTCAATCAAGATAAATTTTTAAAAAGATAACATTAGTTTCCCTCTATTTTTTGACGTTGAAGCCCACATATGTCGAAGCTCTTCAAGTCATTCTAATGCAAATATACAATTTTTAGGTAATTATGAGGCGCAACTGCACCTTAGACATCAACATGAACCTGAACCAAGTAGAATACACTTAATCATAAATTGAGCATGTCATAAAGTTGGTGAGTGGATTGGAGTGAAAAATGTTAAAAAATTGTGTTCCAAAATTTTAAAATTGCTCGAAATTCATTGTAGATGCCCCATTTAGCCCAAAAGTTCTAAAATTATGTCAAGAACATCAAAAAGATTTTTTAGGGAATAAAAAAAAATCAAAATGGACTGCTTGGGCAAAAAAATTGGCCAAAAATAAGTTGAGAATGGAATCGGGGGACCGAGTGGCCACTATCGTCGCCGGTGAGCTTGCATGCACGCTGCCCTGCTTGCCTGTGCGTTTGCCGGACCTGACACATGCGTATGTGATGGGACTATCATATTCCGCAGGACTACCATATGCCAACACACGCCCCACTACTACAGTATTTTAGCACTTTCTGTTTTTACTTTCCATTAGTGCACGTTCTCTTATTTTCCTTTTCCCTTATTTAGAAACAACAATTATACTAGCCGGAGGAAAGAACTATATGATACCAAAAGATCAGTGATAGCAAAACAGAGAAATACACACAGTAATTTTACCCCAATTCCTGTTCTATTGGTTTTTTCCTTTTGCTCTAACCTTTTGCAGGTTCTCTCGTCGGTATTCACTTCCATTGAAAGCCCCAGCTTCGGCTTCAGTCTCGGAAAGGTACGTCAGGTTGGTATCAGAGCCAGCGATCGGGTGAATGGCTGCAGAGAGTTCTCGTAAAGCTCTAGACGATGATCGGAGCTTGGAAGCCGTATGGGCAGCGCAAGCTAGCATCAATCGGCAACTTGATGAACTGAGGGCGGACTTCTTCCGCCTATCCACAGACCTCCGCAACGACATGTTAGACCTCAAAACCTCAATCGGGAATGCCCTCGGACGAGCTCCACAACCAACAACAGCGCCGTCGGTGCCGCGAGGTCCGCCAGGTAGAGCTGGGCAATGTCGCGCTCCGAGACCAGTTATAAGGGAAGTTTTGGACTCTGAGGAGGAGAATGACTTCCCAAACTGTCATGAGTTAACCGATTCTGGAAATGATGAACAGTTCCAGTATTGCGAGCGTCCGAGACACCACCGGGCAAATCAAACAGGCCAGGGAGAATTTCGCATCAAGATGGATATTCCGTTCTTTGAAGGAAGATTACACATCGAGGATTATCTCGATTGGGAACGAGCCGTGGAAGCTTTTTTTAATTATATGGAGATTAGCCCGGAAAAACAAGTGAAGTACGTAGCATGTCGTCTAAAGGGCGGTGCTAGTGCGTGGTGGTTACAGCTTTTACAAATGAATCACCGGGAAGGAAGAGGGCCAATTCGTAGTTGGTTTCGTATGAAACAACTACTTAGAGGGCATTTCTTGCCCACAGACTATGAGCAAATGCTCTACTTGCAATACCAGCATTGCTCACAAGGACAGCGTTTCGTCAGCGAATATACGGAGGAATTTTATCGGTTGAGCGCTAGCAATAATCTCCAAGAATCGGAAGTTCAATTGGTTGCCCGCTATATTGGGGGACTAAAGGAGCTGATACAGGATAAGTTAGAGCTCAATTCAGTTTGGACTCTATCTCAAGCAGTGAATTTCGCGTTGAAAGTGGAAATGCAATTAGCCCGCCAATCCGGCAGCTACACTAGCATACGGTCACATATTGACCCACCTGGAGACAACGTGAAGGCAAGTTCTACATCAGAAAAGCCTGTCTCATTTACACGGGTACCTACTAGCCCAATTCAAAATACCAACGTATCCGCTGACGCTAAATTACAAGGTAAAGCTCCAGCTCCTCCACGAGAAAATTCATATAGTAGACCTACTACTCTTAAATGTTTTCGTTGTTTCCAACCCGGACACAAGTCCAATGAGTGCCCGAATCGACAAAGAATCCAGCTCTTAGAGGGAGAAATACATGGAGTAGAAGCTGAACCAACTGATTTTGAACTGGCACCAGAAGCTGACTTTGAGGATGTTCACGGAGACGAGGGGGATCCACTGCTGTGTGTCTTACAAAAATTATTGATAGCACCTAAAAGCCCAAGTCATTCTCAGTGTAATGCTCTGTTTAAGACGAGGTGCACGATACAAGGAAAGGTATGTGAGCTACTGATTGACAGCGGGTGCACGGAGAACGTCATTTCTCGATCAGTGGTGCAGGCATTACAACTTAAGACTACCAGCAACCCGCAACCATACAAAATTAGCTGGATTAGAAAAGGAATGGAAGTGACCGTCACTGATATGTGCCGAGTCACATTTTCTATTGGAAAACACTATGTGTGCGAAGTCGTATGCGACGTACTTGACATGGATATTTGTCATCTCATCTTGGGCCGACCTTGGCAATATGACATGGATGCTGTTTTTAATTGCAGGCAAAATATTTATACTCTTGAATGGAAAGGAAAGAAACTTCGGTTATGCCCTCATACAAATTCATCACAGGAAAAGAATACAGAGGCTGCATATATTCTATCTGGCAAATTACTAGTTCAATCCCGACAAGATAGTCGAGCATTGATGGCCCTAATTGTTTCGGACAGTCATTCCACTCTGCCACCACCTAGCCATTCTACTGAAATCAGCAAATTGCTAAAACAATTCGCAGAGCTTTTTCCAGCCGAACTTCCTTCGGGACTTCCTCCATTACGCTCGATACAGCACCAAATTGAGTTCATTCCCGGAGCAACCATTCCGAATCTTCCTCATTACTGCATGAGCCCCAAGGAGTATTCCATTCCCCAGAATATCATTAAAGATTTTCTCAACAAGCAATTGATCCAACATAGTTTGAGCCCGTGTGCAGTTCCCGCACTACTTGTTCCTAAGAAGGATGGACAATGGCGCATGTGCATTGACAGCCGCGCCATAAATAAAATTACAACCAAATACCGCTTTTCGGTGCCCAGGGTGTCCGACCTGCTTGACCGCTTGTCCGGTGATTCTGTTTTCTCAAAACTTGACTTGCGAAGCGGTTATCATCAAATTCGGATACGGCCCCTCGACGAGTGGAAGACCGCCTTCAAAACGCGTGATGGACTCTACGAATGGAAGGTGATGCCGTTCGGACTTTGTAATGCCCCAGCTACATTCATGCAGTTAATGCACGAGGTATTGCAACCTTTCCTCGGAAAAATTTGTGTCGCCTATTTCGATGACATCCTAGTCTATAGCACTAACATGGCAGACCACATCACACATCTCACCGAAATATTTCAAGTCCTGTATTAGCATCAGCTTTATGTAAATTTAGCCAAGTGTGAGTTTGCCTCCTCCAAAGTTCATTTCCTGGGCTTTGTGTTGTCTGCGGATGGCGTCGAAGTTGATCCACGCAAGGTCCAAGCCATTTTAAATGGCCGGTTCCACAGACACTGTTTGATATAAGGAGTTTTCATGGGCTAGCGAACTTCTACAGATGATTCATACGTGGCTTCAGCGTACTCGTCGCCCCCATTACCGACTGTCTGAAAGCCAATCGGTTCAAGTGGTCCACTGAGCAACTAAACAGCTTCGAAGCTCTTAAATCGGCGCTCTGCTCCGCTCCAGTTCTAACCTTACCAAATTTTGAGAAACCTTTTAATGTGGATACTGACGCTTCTTCTATTGGCATTGGTGCGGTGCTATCCCAAGAATATAAGCCAATCGAATTCTTCAGCGAAAAGTTTGAGTCCAACAAGGCATAAATGGTCCGCCTACGAGCAGGAGTTATACGCGGTTGTTCGCGCCTTGAAACAGTGGGAACACTATCTACTCCATCAAGATTTTGTGCTGTGCAGTGATAATCAAGCTCTTCAATATCTCAACAATCAAAAAAATATCAACCGCATGCATGCCCGGTGGATAGTTTTTCTTCAAAAGTTCACCTTTGTGTTACAACACAAGGCGGGCAAAGTGAACCGAGTCGCTGACGCCCTCAGCCGAAGAGCTGTTATGCTAATAAGTTTGCAAACAGAGATTACATTATTGCAGGAGATGAAGAATTTTTATGAAACTGATGCCGATTTCTCAATTTTCTGGAAGCAATGTGTGGATGGAGTGCCAAACAGCGACTACAGTTTGAGGCATGGGTTCTTATTCATGGCTAATTGTTTGTGCATTCCAAATTCCTCTTGGCATCAGCAGCTTATTAAGGAAGCTCACTGCGGTGGCTTAGCCGCTCACGTGGGTCAGCAGAAGACTCTTGCCCAACTACAGGTGCGATTCTTTTGGCCACGATTAGCTCGGGATGTTACTCGGTTTGTGGAGAAATGTTCTGTTTGCCAGCAGTACAAGGGCACGACACAGAATACTGGTTTGTATATGGCCCTCCCTACGCCCGATTCCATATGGGAGGATCTTAGCATCGATTTTATTCTTGGATTGCCAAGAACTCGGAATGGGGCAGATTCCATTATGGTAGTTGTTGACCGGTTCTCCAAAATGGCGCACTTTATTCCATGTAAAAAGACCTTTGATGCCATTCATATAGCCAGATTATTTTTTAAGGAAATCATTCGCTTGCATGGACTTCCACGGAGCATCACATCCGATCGTGATGTTAAATTTATCAGTCATTTTTGGCGCGAACTGTGGAAACGACTGCAGACTGATCTCAAGCTCAGCTCCGCCTACCATCCCCAAACTGACGGGCAGACTGAAGTCGTTAATCGCACGCTAGGGAGCATGTTACGATGCCTTGTACAAGATCACCCCAAGAAGTGGGAAGAGATGCTAAGCCAAGCTGAATTCGCCTTCAATTCCATGCAAAACCGGTCCACGGGACACAGTCCTTTCAGCATCGTTTACACCAAAATGCCTAATCACCTAGTCGACATTGCTGTTATTCCTAAATGCCGCAGTACAGTGGCAACCCAAACGGCTCAGCAATTCCAGAATATTATAGAGCAGGTTCACACTAAGTTGAACAAATCAAATGCCAAGTATAAGAAGCTAAGTTGGCGGACACACACAGGCGGCATAAGGTGTTCAACCCGGGGGATTTGGTCATGCTCAGAATGCGGCGTGAACATTTTCCGACTGGGACATACTCCAAGCTTAGTCCGCGGAAGATTGGACCGTTTTCTGTTTTACGGAAGATCAACGATAATGCTTATGTTATCGATTTGCCTACTCACATTCAAACTTCCTCCACTTTTAATGTAGCGGACATTCATACTTATCATCCTCCAGATGATGCCAATACTACCTTATCGTCGCCCAGGAGCAGCTCTTCTGAAGGGGGGAGGACTGATGGGACTATCATATTCCGCAGGACTACCATATGCCAACACACGCCCCACTACTACAATATTTTATCACTTTCTATTTTTACTTTCCATTAGTGCACGTTCTCTTATTTTCCTTTTCCCTTATTTAGAAACGGCAATTATACTAGCCGGAGGAAAGAACTATATGATACCAAAATATCAGTGATAGTAAAACAGAGAAATACACAGTAATTTTACCCCAATTCCTGTTCTATTGGTTTTTTCCTTATGCTCTAACCTTTTGCAGGTTCTCTCGCCGGTATTCCCTTCCGTTGAAAGCCCCAACTTCAGCTTCAGTCTCGGAAAGGTACGTCAGTATGCCTGCATTCCCACTTGTCCACGACCGCCAATGCAGTCACGATTGGTGACGCTTGGATGTCGCGGGCAAACCATCCCGCCAATCGCAGTTTATTAATTTTTTTCTGTTATATATATAATTTGAAAATTTTCAAAAAGATTTCAAAAAAATTTAAATTTTTTCTTGGAACAATTTTCTATCATTTTACACTTATAAATATCCCCTGGGGGTAGGGGAAGATTGCACCTCTTTTTCTTCTCCTTTCCTTTTACAGCCTTTTTACAATAAATGTCTTTCACTGTCTTGAATATGTGGCATCCTCTTTTAAGTTATATTGCTTCTCTTTGTGTAGAATAAGCCTTCTCCCTCAAACTCTTTTATATTATAGAGACTTTTCCCTATTTTTGGATAAATGGCATCCGCTATTTAATTTTAGTGCCCCTTTATTTATAGAAGATAATTTATTCTCCTTCCATCTTCTTTCCATCCAGTCTTCTTCCCTTATTACATGCATTCAACTATTTTTTATAGACAATATTTCCAACCAAGTTTCGGTGTCCTCTTTGTGCAGAATAAGTTTTTCTTTTCTTTCACCTTCTTGTCTCCCAAACTCTTTCCCATATTAGAGGTATTTCATTATCTTGCATAGGTGACATCTTCTATCAATCTTCAATGCCTTTTTCAGTGCAAAAAAAAAAGTCCTAATGATAGTTTACTCTCTCAATATACTATTCATGATAGAAGAAGATCAATCACCTATTAATGAAAGGATTGTTTGAAAGGTCTGGCGGTAGTAGCACCCAGAAGGAGAATCAGTGATTGTCACCAAACAGATAGAAGTTTGGCAATGGTTTATGATCGAGAAGAGTTCTAGCAATCTTAAATTGATCCTTTGATACATGGAATCAGATAGTCTGTCAATGAAAACCTAATGAAGGTGGTTAGTTAATATTCTGATGTTGACAATCAGGCAATAAATTGATGGTAACATTTGGAGGGTATGCTGCTAATAGTAATCGAGTGAGGGCTTTGATGATGGATTATATGAGGTGAATGGCCGATGATGACAGTTTAGTAATATACTAAAAGTACCAAATAATCGAATGCGTATCATGGCAACAATATTTCCTTGATGAAAAAGATGCTTCATTTTGTTGGAGATATTATGCTAATTGAGGCAGATGGCAAATATCTTGATGGTGGTGATCAAATACTTTGTTGATTGTAATAATATAACGACATACTCATGTTGTTAATTAAGTGAAGGCTTGACAATCTGATGGTGGAATGAAGTGTTATATTGTGCTGATTATTGCTCCAAAAAGATCTAAGAGGGGATGAGCGAGTCCCTCATTATGATAGAATTATGATCTCTTTTGCCACAAGTTGATTAAAACTCGTACATAAACCATATAAAGGAAGCTTTGAAGGTTCTTGTAATAGAGAAGAGTGTCCTTTAGGCTGATAAAGAAATCCTTGAATAAGAGAACAATAAATTACAAGATCGCCTCTCAATGAGGGAAATAACCATATTAGACATTAAAGATTGTATTGAAGCTATATCGTTGAAAGTTATAAAAGAATTCAAGAAGTTTTCAGCCATTGATGGCTGACTTCTAGCTAGGCATTCGAGGATTCTCCTTTCGTTTCTAGTGATGATGATAATAAGAGCGAGTTGCGCTTTTTGAGGTTTTTAGCATGCTAAGGTCTTTATATGAGTGGCAACCCTATCAACCATTTGTTCTCATGGAGTCTTTCTTATGATATTGTACACTATACCCTTTAAAGTTACTTCATGGGCAAGTATTTCTAGGGTTACGAGTGTAGACCTTATATGCCACCTATCCTTGTGGGGTCTTTTTATTTAGGATATTATCCTCAACTAGCTTCCCTTTAAGGTTATCACATATGGAGACCTTCGTGTGGTTGTTTATTAGAGCTTCGCTCAATGATAATAAGAGGTTGAGATAAATCCACAAAGGATGTTTGACTTGTTTGAGATTATTTTTCAGAGCATTGTTTGATGATATTAACCTGCATGAAAGAGACCAAGAGAATCAATCAAGGATGTTTAACCTATTCGAGATTATTTTTTAGAGTATTTCTCGATGAAATTAGCTTGTGTGGAAGAGACCGAGAGAATCTATCAAGAATATTTGACATATTTGAGGTTGTTATCATAATATTGTTCGATGATGTTAACCTGCATGAAAGTGGCTGAGAGAATCCACCAAGGATGTTTGATATATCTGATGTTATTTCTCAGGTGTTGCTCCATGATGTTAACATGCATAAAAGAGACTGAGAAAATTCATTAAGGATGTTTGTCATACCCAAGATTCTTTATCAGAGCATTGCTCGATTGCTCGATGACGTTAACTTGTGTGAAAGAGGTCGAGAGAATTCATTAAGGATGTATGACCTATCCGAGATTGTTTGTCAGAATGTTTCTTGATGTCATTAACATATATGAAAGAAATCTAAAAAATTCGCTAAAATTATCTGACATATCTGAGGTTATTTATTAGATCATTGGTTGATGATGTTAACTTGTGTAGAAGAGGTCAAATCGAATCCCCTGGGATCAATTATAGTTTGGTTGTGAGGGGAGGAATGCCACGTGTATCCTGAATCAAAGATGAAAATTGGCTTGTCTTTAAATTATTTATATCTTTTTGAGATCGAGGTTAAGATCTTATCCAAAGAGTAGAAGTCCAGCCATGGGTTGTATAAAGCAATTTATTGAAAGCATAATTGCATTTGCTGGAAGCTTTATAAAAGTATTGAAAAAAATTTTTTAGCAATAGTTGCAGTCAAGGTTTTCCCCCAATTCACATATGATTCCCATGAAATTGATGCATCAATGGCTAATACTAGAGAGGCGATAAAATAATACATAAGGTTACCCTTAACAGTGAAAGGCTTCTTTCATATCTGATAACAAATTTTGGCAAAGGGACTATGTTGCTTTAACCATGTCTAGGACATTGACGTGAATGACATTTGAGGTTGGAGCAAAAGTTGTCCCCCAATCAGGAATCACGTTTCCACATATGAAGGTAAACGATTGCATCCTGGAATATTCATGATGATAGAGAGAGATACAGTTTAGGGTCTTAGCTTTGTACAAAATTTTAATGCATAAACAGATAAAAGAGAGGAGTGTAGCATTCATATGAGACACAAGATTTCATGTGAAAAATTTTGAAAGGGGAAAACCAATTAGGCTTGATCCAGTTTAAATGAATCTACAAGCATTGATGATTAAGTATAAATGAGGCCTTTCTTGAGGGAATATATTATGTAACAAATACACAATGCATGTAGCTTGTTATATGGTAGATATTATTAAAAGAGTGTTTGCATGTGTGTTTGGTGAGTGGGATTGCATTTGGGTGATCGAGATAAGAAGAACCGTAGTTGGCGGGCAATAGTGGTCAGAGTGGACTGTAGTCGATGGATGATATTGGTTAGAAGGATCATAGTTTGTGTGCGACGATGGTTATATATATATATATATATATAGCTTAAGATGTATGTAATGACTATAATGCCCTAATTAGTTGCAGCATGAATATATATATATATTTATGGATATCAATTTTGGTGATATTGAAGCTTCATTTGGGACGACTTTCTTTCTGCTTCTTAAAGCATCTTTTTAGTAAAAAAATTTAATTTTTTTTTACTTAAAAGCTGCTTTAAGAAACAGTAAGATACCCACCCCAAATAAAACCTTAGTAAAATTTATTGTTTATCCAATTATTATGTCTTTTGTTCAACATTTAAGATTAATCAATCACTACTTGATATTATAGAATCTAATTATTTCTCATTAATTAGACAAAAAAAGTTTCATAATAAAAAAATAACCTTGAGGTATCAAAAATAAAAAGTATTGAATAAAAAAATCATTCATCAATATAATTAATAAGGATTTGTTACCAGAAAATGAAAATTGTGTTCATCAATATACTTCTAAAAATACATCCATTAATTAAAATACAAAATATGATATCTGAAATCCTCAATCACAACATCTCTGAAAACTTTGTTCATCCTTTGGATCACCTCATTAATGTAATTCTCCCTTTTGCCAGCATCTTCACCCTCCACATAATGATTCCTCTTCTTTTAAAGGCCTCCAATTGTTTTTTTTAGCTTGAATGGCCACAAGAAGTTCTTAGATTTTTTTTTTTTAAAGTAGGGACCCACAGTGAAACTTATGGATGAGGTCTTCAATGCAAATAATCTTATGCTTCCCAAGACCCTGCCATGATAAAAATAATAAAACACCATAAAATCTAAAATAAAAACTTGCAAGTTTTGAAGTATGTTAAAAAAACAAAACCCGTTCAATGATGAAATTGTTGGTAAATGGAATTATTTTCTTCTGCTGTTTCCCATAACCTTGTTATAAATCAATTCTCTCACACTTTTCAGGTTGGGATTTTTAGCATCGTTGCTACCGCTGCCTATATCAATCTATAGCAGTGGTTTAAAAATCTGCGCTAATAATTGTTGTGAAAATATAGGGGTTGTGATCCTATGGAAGTGACATTTCAGAAAACAAATGAGCCCGATAAAGCATACCAAATTAGGGATCCAGTTCAGTTTTCCAACCAGTCCAATAAATGTAACGATGAGAAGTACAACAAATGAATGCCTAATTTCATCTCAAAGAAAATTATGCAACATTTTATTACTTCTGCAAACATTAAAAATACTCTTGAAGATCAATTTGCTAATGCGGATGATAAATGCTCACAAAGCAATGCCTTTGAACTTATTCCAATTAATTAAGAAACTAAAATTAATAATATAGTGTCTTTGCAGTTTCCAATAAATTAAGAAGCTAAAATTAATCAGGAAAACCTGCATATATAAAGTAAATAACACTCAAAACCAAATTACAAGCATTGAATTGTTAGATACTCTCTGAGCGTTCCTTAAGGATGCAAACAGAAATGAACCGTCCCCATCAATAATTAAGAAAAGCTATAGCCAACAATGTATCTCCCTCAAAATAGCGAAAGCTTGTTGAAATCAAAGGGATTTGAGGAAAACTCTTGCCGCCCTAGTGGAGTGCAAAAGTTACCTAAAATAGTAAAATGTCTATATCCAAATGAAGAAAATATAATAGAAAAATGTGAAAACTTTTGATCAGTTGCAACAATAAGGCTAAAACAAATAAAGGTGGCATCAGAACCTAATGACAATACCATAGATGCAGGAGTAGCAATTACAAGTAACTGTAAAAAATTAACTCAACCGAGATGCAAATTCTATCGAACTCAAAAATAAAATTGACAAATTCTATAAGCTACCAAACGATCTCTCATCAAACAGAACTAAGGAGAGAACCAACTCTTATCAATTCCAAAAAATCCATATAAATTTTAGTTCCCAAATGCCATTTAACGCAAGAGCAGATGGATCGTAGAAATGATTGAATTGCAAAAACATAAATATCCGTTGCTTCTATTAAGAAGATGCTTTGGGATTATCAAGTGCTCAAGATTGACATGAAAATTGTTAGAGAAGAAGAGTTCTAAGTATCTAACCTCTTCCAAATATACTATGTGAAGAAACCCTTCAGAGCCATTTGACTCAGAGCGTAGGGTAGCCTCATTGACAATAATGGCACTCTAAATTTTCCCTCCATAAAGCGAGAAAGGGGAAGAAATTTCGAATCCATCGTGAATGCTAGAGGTAGTTCCACGAGATTTCATCGCTAAAGCAAAACCTAGCGTGCGGTAGGAGATGTCGTTGCTGCGAAAGCGAAACAGGCAGGTCGGGTAGGGGGTTGAACCGGGTAGGAGGAGAGAAGTTTAAATGCTAATTTTATCAATGTAACTTAGAAGCCATCTTTACTTTTTGTCGCAAAAGTATATTTTTATAGTCCATTTTTTGTCTCTAATTTTTTGGACGCTAATAATGTATTTTCTTGTAGTTTAGAAGGATCATAGTTGGTGTGTGACAATGGATAGAAGGACAGTAGTCGGCGAGCGACGATGGTCGGAGTGGACCATAGTCGGCGGGTGATGGTGGTCATAAAGATCTTGTTCGACAGTCGACAGTGGTCAGAAGAATCGTAATCTAGCGACAGTCGATGGCCGGGGGAAGTCCAGTGATAATTTATGGCTGGGTGTAAGTCCGGTGATAGTGGGTGGCTAGGCGAAAGTTTGACGAAAGTTGTTGGATGAGCGGAAGTCTAGCGAATGTCTAACGACGGTCGGTGGTCGGGCGATGGTCGAGGAGTCTAGTGTCAAGGGAGCTCTCCTATTTTTCTTCATCTCTTCTCTTCATTCTCTTCTTTTCTCCCCCATCTCAAGGGAAGAATGAGAGGTCTATTTATAATTTTATGGGTGGTATGACCAGTAAATATGGAAAAGAAGAAGGGCGCATTGAAAGTGTTTTTGAATGGACAGCCGATATCGACTCCCTTGATCATATATCATTTATAAAAAATGTAAGTGTCTTAATGATGTCAGAATTTGAAAATCTTAGGCTCGTCGGATTAGTCTCATCAAACTGCTCGATTTGACTATAATCATGTTACATTTGGATGTCATTTGATTATCCAATTTATGCTTTGAATCTTTTGAATGTGCTTCAAGTCCTTGATTTGGGCCTGTTTGGGCTCGAAATAGATCAAAATTGGTGTTGTTAGATTCATCTTTTCGAGACGTTTAGTTTGATTATAAGTTTAATAAAATCAGAGTTCAGATACCCTTGAATTTAATTTTGAAAGTTTTTAATGCAAATTTGCCTCGAGATTCTTTCTCGATCAAGATAATTTTTTGATGATACATTAATAAAATATTTAATTTTTGAGATTTTTTGAGAATAAAAAAAAATTATAGCTTTTAAGGATTTTAGATTTATGAAGTTTTAGCATAACTAAAAAAATTATATATATCTTATGAGATTTTTATTCTTATAAAATTATGGAGAATTAGAGAATTTTACTTTATGAGACTTAGTCATGTGTAATTTTTGAATGATTGGAGAAGCATGTACATTTTGAATCTTTTAGCACTTTTAAGGTTTTTGATTGAGCGGATACTTGGATCCAATGCTTTTAAAATCGGATCGGACCGGTCGAACCGTGAATTGGTCGGTTGATAGGTTACGGTTCACTCTATAATCAGTTTCGCAGGGAATCGATATCGAACTGCTCGAATCTGTGATTCGACCGCTGAACCGTCGAACCGCTCGCGGTTTCAGATAACCAGCTGGTTCAGCTATAGTGCGGTTGAGCGAAGATCGACGACTGAGATTAGCGGTTTGGCGAAGATCGACGAGTGAGATTAACGAAGGCGAACCTTATACGTAGAGAGGAAAAAAAAATCCTACAACTCATTCGGATTTCATCCCATATGTTCTTCCTGTTAGGCGTCTCCGACGTCTCATGCTCATTCTCGAAGCCAAAGCCTACAGTCTTGCTCATTCGTGAAGCCAAAAGCCAACACCTTCTCTGATTGGCACAAGATTGCTCGTTCGTGAGGCCACTGAGAACTTTTTTTGCATTCCAAAGGCTCACTGGATTTGAATTCGAGGTACTCAAATGTCTAATTCTTCCCATTTTCTTCTTCGCCTCGACTATTTGAATCTAGGGTTCTCCTGTGCACTGTGGCTATTGATAAGTTGATAAAAAAAATATCGATGATTTTTTATGTTTGGAAAACACAATGGATTGAGCGAGGCATTACTTCGTCTAGTTTTACCTCAAAAATTACAGTCTATTCATATAAAATAGTAATTTTAGCTAAGATTCATGTCGGATTTAGGTGCTTTATGATTGATGAACTATTTTCGAATTCTTCTTTTCTTTCCGTGTTGCTCGCCATTATCAGAACTGATTCAGTAACACTGAATTGTTCCTATTTTATTTATCATTTGACTTTTTTTTTATTGATGGATACTGAATTGTTCCAATGTTCAAAAATGTATGTGACTTGTATAGCCTTATCTAATTTCAAGATAACAAAATTTAAGCAAGCTATGCCTTATGTCAATAAGATGA
The DNA here is from genome assembly GCF_001605985.2 of Dendrobium catenatum. Classification (NCBI taxonomy): domain Eukaryota; kingdom Viridiplantae; phylum Streptophyta; class Magnoliopsida; order Asparagales; family Orchidaceae; genus Dendrobium; species Dendrobium catenatum. The sequence continues at coordinate 342,212 of NW_021319216.1, forward strand.
GTGAATTGTAGAGATCTCACAGAAAAGAGTACATTTTCTAGTGTCTCAAAACTCGTGAGTATAAATAGTTGTGTTTAAACTAGATTTTTGTAATGTAATGCTATCATAGAAATCATCATATATTTTATAACTTTTAATAATGTTATTATTTATTACGTCATCTGCTTGGACCGGTCGAACCGTGAACCTCTCCTTCTTCCGGTTCGTTGGCCGGTCCGATTTTAAAAGCCTTGCTTAGATCAACTATTTGCTCTCACAAAATTTTTATAGTAAAAATCTTGTCCTTGAGACTTTCTCTTGTTTGTATTTTTTAGAGGTTATGAGTGAAGATTCTGTTTGTCATTTGCGATCACAGGACCTTTCTAACGATCTAACGAGGAGTACATCCACCATTAACTTCCCATTAAAGCTGCCTCATTGGTGAGGGGGGGTTTATAGCTCCTAAGTTAGAGCTAGGATGCACACAATGTTTTATAGCTCCTAGGTTAGAGCTAGGATTCACACAATGGTTCCTATATTGTTCCTTAGATCTTGCCAAAATAGATCTTTAGGAGGTTCCTAGAAACTTTCAAATCGCCACGACACCACAAACCACAATGCTACTATATTGTATGCTAAATCTGCAGAGTTATTGTAGATCAGAGACTTTGACACCACGATGATATTTATCTAGTGTCGTAGCACTCGCAAGCAAATTGTCATAGCACTTCAGTTTAGAATTATATATTTTCAAATAAATTCATTTTAAGTAAATTTGGGTTGTTACATTAGACCATCCAAAATATCATCCAAATAGTGTTGTCAAGAAAAGCTATGATATGAGGACAAGAAGCAGCAGTTGGAGGGGCCTCCTCAATACAAGTGAAGTCCTCAGTGCCTCTATAGGTGAGCAGGGCAAATCTAGCACCCTAAATGGTAGGAATATTAAGGACTGCCTTGTTGGTTGGTGATAGGGGTATAATTATCATTGCATTGACATTTATGCCACAAGATTAATCCTATTCCATCTTCCGAGGTTAGGCATATAGTTGGTGCGCTAAATTGATCTGCGAAACTTGATTAGAACTAACAATGGGTACCACAGGAGCTCTCTTTAAAGAATAAGCCTCAAGAATACAAGCATATGAGAAAGAAAAGGCAACTCGACCTACTCTCCCCTCTTCCTAAGAGAATGTGGGGATGGTGAAAGAAAAACAATAGTTGTTATTATTCCATTGCGACATTCTTCCGACAATGATAATGATTGTGGCTACAATAAGGGATATGCTATCTTGCCCTTTACCCATTTCTCCTCCTCCCATAGCCAACAAAATCAAATCTCTTATCTTATGAACTCGAAGAGTTTAAGAAAATATAAAATAATCGAGAAAAAAATATTTTAGGAACATTTAAATAATCTAAACTTATTATTTTAACTATTTAAAAAAAATGATCCTAAAAATGGCTTAACTAACCACATTATCCATGCTATCCACAACCGCACCATGCAAGTCCGGTTCAATCATCAGAAGTTTAATACATTTAAAGCTCAAATCAAGCTGTAAACGCTCCACATCAGCCCATAAAGAAATCCAATAAGGCCTCTCCTGAAATTTCCAGCTACCAGGAGACCGGCCCGTGAGCGCTACCGCGCCTGGAAGAAACTGGAAGCTTACAGACTATTTCGGAAACTTTCACCACTAAACCAAGAAGACGAAAGAATTCTCGAGAAGGCGCTGTCCTCTTCTCTTCCCCACTATAAATCTTCATTTGACGCCTTCGCTTCATCTCAATCGAAATCAAGCAAATACAATTTTCAGTTCTTAAGTCCTTCGCATCAGCGACTCTCATTTAATCATTCAAAAGAGATGTCGATCATTCGCAGGAGCAACGTCTTCGACCCCTTCTCCTTCAACATCTGGAACCCATTCGAGGGCATCAACACCATCTTCGACAACGCCCTCACCGCTCCAGGCTCCAATTACGCGAACGAGGTTTCGGCCTTCGCCAACACACGTATCGACTGGAAGGAAACGCCGGAGGCTCACATCTTCAAGGCCGATCTTCCCGGCGTCAAGAAGGAGGAGGTTAAGGTCGAGGTCGTGGAAGGCGGAGTTCTCCAGATAAGCGGCGAGCGGAAGAAGGAGCAGGAGGAGAAGAGCGATCGCTGGCATCGAGTCGAGCGCAGCAGCGGTAAGTTCCTCCGCCGATTCCGATTGCCGGAGAACGCGAAGGTGGATCTGGTGAAGGCTTCATTGGAGAATGGTGTGCTTAATATCGTCGTGCCCAAGGAGGAGGTGAAGAAACCCGAGGTGAAGTCGATTGAGATTTCCGGAGAGGGGAAGTAGTGAAAGCTGGTATGTGTCTCGACTCTCGAATCGCCGCTGCTCGTTGCTTGCTTTGTTGTTGATTTGGTCTGTTTGATAAAGTTGTCCTATGGGAATCGGCAAATCGTGGAAAGTGTGTACTGTTGTTTGTATCCAAGCTGTTTTAAAATAAATTAGCGGTGTTGATTATCTATGAAGTTAAATTTCTGTAATTTTGTCTGCCAGTATTCATAGTAATGAGATCCTTTTAATATGTCGATTGTGAATTATATGATCAATCAAAAGTTAGATCAACTAATATTGCGGATCAAATAAATTTTATAGTCCATTATTGATCCATTAAAAGTTTTGCTCGGCAGTTGGTGGAGAGTTTAAGAGCTCACTGATCTATCAAAGATTTTTATTATTAATAAGAATGGTGGTTTGTTTACATAGAAGATGATGTTTTAACTAGGTAGTTTTATGTTGAAAGATTTCAAGAGTTGTGTAATTCTACTTCTATGGAGGATTTTGAAATAATAATTAATATTTTGGCCTTCCAAAAAATGATAGAATCTCTTAAAAAGATGTAGAAGCCATTGACAAATCTCAGAATGCCAGGGTGATCTATAATGTGTATTAAAATGCCATGAGTTCTTATGAAGAAGTTGTCTAGAAAAGTAGGCCTGTCTTGAGGTGAAATGGCGAATTTAAAAAATAATTTGTGACAGTCATATCGTGTCAGATCATAAAAAAGATAGAAATCTCAAGATTTAATTGGAGAGAATTATAAAATTTTCATTTATTTATAGTCTACAGAGCTATTAAAACTTAAATTAAAATCTATAAATTCTAATCATCAAAATTATTTTCATTCATCTCAAGAATATTTACAATCAAAATATTTATCCATAAACAGGATATGACACAAACATTATAGATTAGAGGCTCCAAGCGCTTCCGTGCTGATGGCCAAGCCCTAGCATTAGGGTAAAGGCATTGACGCATCAATAGGAAGATTTTTTTTTTAAAGTCCAAAATTACTCTAGATTTAGATCCCAAAATTTGTCTAAAAAAATCATTCATAAAATTACATACATGAGAAATATTACTGGCGATGCCACTCCTGATGTGGGGAGATAATCGTTGGATCGTTGAAAGAATAATGCTTGAAGGATTTCCAAGAATAAGAGGGCAAACCAAGCTCAAAGGCTTCAATTTATATAATATTCATCAATAATATATTTCCTATTATAATGCATACATTTATAAACTATCTATAGAATCTTTTAGAAAAGCTTCTAACAAACTATAGTAAGCTACTCCTAAGGAACACTTAAACTATAATGTTTTACATCGCTTCTTCGCAAGAAAATCAAAACTCTCTTGGTACAAGTTTGCTTCTCATATATTAACCATGGAGGCACAAAGAATCCAAAAGATAAATAATTATAGTAACATTAACATTACATCCGGATAGTTGCATCTTTTTGCTGATTCAAGAACAGTTCTTCAACCGGGAAGATATCCTCCAGCTAACTTTAAGTAGCAAACACCGAATTCCCTGGAGCTGGAAGGGCAACAACTTTTCCCACCGCAATAGTTTTACCTTCAGAACGAAGAGTGAACCGCCCAAGCTGTGGAAAATCTGCAAAATTCTCAATGCATATCAAGTTGTTTACCTGTACTCTGCAAACAACAACAGCACCATTCTTAACAAAGAGAGGTTTCCTCTTAGGCTTTCTTTTCTTTGGATCCGCATCTTTCTTCTTCTTCATCACATCAATTTCCTCTATAAGCTCGACAATCTCCGACTCCTCGACAATGGAATGGATGTGCAGTATTGCTTTGTAACCAGCAGTGAATATAGCGTTATCGAGAAGCTCTAGAATTTGCAACTGAGCATTGAATTCAAAAACGGCATTAACTGGATTAAAGACATTTGAAAGTACAAAACCAGACAATATGTCTTCTTCTTCTACTCCAGACACTTTCACCCTGACATTTTCACCAGGCCCAGCTCGTCTTGTCTTTTTTTCATCACAGAATATGGCAAGCACTTTGACATGCGCTTTATTTGGCATGACCAATAAGCTATCACCCTCTTGTATGGTTCCAGACTCAATCTTTCCCATCAATACAGTTCCCATGTCCTTGTATTTATCAATAATTGGCATCCGAATAGGCCCTTTAGGATCTCTCAATGGAATTTCAATAGAATCCAAGACTTGAAAAAGACATGGCCCATCCCACCAACCACAAACTTTCTTGTCCACTCTGCTTGCCATATTGATTCCCATCAAACCAGATATAGGGAGAAAATGAACATCTTTCCTAGCATTATAACCCGATGACTTTAGGAAAGGAATCATCTTTGTTTCTATCTCATCATATCTTTCTTTGGCCCAATTCACCGTAGGTTCATCCATTTTATTGACAGCCACAACCAACTTTGAAACACCCAGTGTTTTGGCAAGTTGAACATGCTCACGGGTCTGCCCTCCCTTCTCATATCCAGTTTCAAATTCACCTTTCCGTGCAGATATGACTAGAACTCCAACGTCAGCTTGAGAAGCACCGCTGATCATGTTTGGCACATAGCTTTTATGTCCTGGAGCATCTAAAATTGTAAATCTCGTATTTTCTGTTTCGAAATGTGCTCTTCCGACCTCCACAGTTTTTCCCTTTATGCGTTCTTCCTCATTAGTGTCCATAATATAAGCCATATACCAGCTCTCTCGGTTTTTTTCCTTTGCCTCCTTCTCATACTTCTGAATAGTTCGATCATCAACCTGACCACTGAGGAGAAGTAACTGCCCTCCAGTTGTTGACTTACCTGCATCAACATGCCCGATGAAAACAACATTCAAATGCCGCTTTTTCTCTTCTTCTTTTTCCCCAGGATCTTCAATTTCCTCATGTTCAAGCAACTTCACCTCTTTTTTCTCCAATTGCAACTCCTGGAGGTTTGATTCTACCTCCTCATGGTAGCGCTGAGCGGGCACAAGAGGCGGTGAATCCACCCTCTTAGATTCGATGACGATCGGAGAGACAGGTAACGTAGCCTCCTCTACAGAATCGTCTTCCTCTTGGCTCCAATCGTTCCCGTTCTTGCCATCCAGGAGGGCGGGTGATTGGACGACTATCTCGGCTCTCCGGACCACCTCCATCGTTCACGACGATTACTAGCGAGCGGCTAGGGATACTTGTCGATGCTCTTGCAAAATTTGTAAATTTTTGTACTAAAAAACTGCCGTAAAAATCAATAAAAAAACTTATTGATCGAACAAGATTATGCGAAGGACTTGAGAATCGAAAAATGTTCGCATGATTTTGAAGGAAAGAATTGCAATGAATATTTATAGATGAGGAGGTAAGAGGTCATCACCTTACTTCTCGATCTGTCTTTCCGCCTGACTCGGTCCCATAATTCTATTTACGGAGCGGGCAAAGTAGTTCGTTGGAAGATTTATGGGATCTGTTGGTTGCCGTGGAGCATTTAATGCTATATTTTGCCTAATGCTAAACATGCCGTGTGTGACGCGGTGAGGGTTAGCATGAATGGAGGAGTGGTTATTTTAGGTCATATTTAGGATATTTTTATTTTCTTTATATATTAAAAATATTCTAAAACATGTTTATTTAATTATATTTTAAATAACTTATTTGTTATAAAAGTATTACAAGTGAATGTAAAAAAAAAAAAAAAACCTTTTTTCCCCGTACATCATTATTTTCTCCCAAAAACCACTAAAAAAATAGCTAATTAGACCCATCAAAGATTATCGCTAGAAATGATAATTTGGCCTCTTGTGCTGATGCTTTTAGTGGCCAAAAATTTTTTGGTGGCTAAATAGTGACCACTATTTAGTATTGGTGCTAAAATTGAACATATTAGCAACTTTTTACGCTAATATATATTTATTTGGATGCTATTAATAATATTAATTATTAATTTTATTTTACATTTCTATATCAACAAAATATAAATTTGTCACCTAAAGATCTAACCAATAAATCACATCCACTTATTTCAGATGTGTTGATATATATTTATATATATTATATAATTTAAAATAACAGAAAATATCATTAATAAAAGGATGGTTACAAAGTCACACAAAACAGAAACTCACTAAACTAACACAATTAAGAGTAAAACCTATTGAGCTAAAAAAACCAAAACAAAAAAAAGGATAAAACCAACCAAAATAAGGGGGGCGGCCTCGAGCATCAGCCAGAACAGCCATCATCTTCGAGGACCTTCGCAAGACCATCCAGAAGATAACAAGCCCGACGGTTGCCACAAGGAAATAACGGGAGGGGAAGGCCCAGCCAACATCGCCTGCAACAGCCCAGCGGAAAATCGCAAAAATAAAGGAAAATCAACCAAATCATCTTCTTTACCTCCACGTTTCCAATTTCCCACGAAATCTCCCCCTCAAAGATCTATTCGGCACGCCATCTGTCAACTCATAATCAGAATCTAAAACAGATTCAGAACCGAATTCTCTCCGAAAATTAATTAACCAGTCACCTTGAAGCCCAACAACCATTTCAGATTACTACCCAAAAATCATTTTGGGTTCCATTAGCTTCACAGGCAACAGTAACCAAATTCTAGGAATTAACCAACATTCCCTGGCACTTCCATATTAGCATTTATTTCCCCACCAACGAGACCAAACTATCACAATTTACTCTGATTTCACAGCAAAATCATCGTCAACCCTCAGTACCAGCCCATCTCCCTCGGTAGGAACCGACTCCTGCAAAACAACATAGAAACCAACCTCCCATGCAATCCGGCTCCAGAATGTCAACCGAAATACCCTCATTCACCGCAAATGATCAGTTACGACAGACGAAGAAAAAAGGGCACAGCATAGGAGACAATGAAATTTTTCGCCTTTCAACCGCAACCTCATTTTCCACCAGTAAGTATCCTCCATAGATTATATCCAAACAAAACACAACCGTTGGCTTAAAAAGCCTGATCTCTTTATCAGAATCAATAACAGGCACAACGACTCCAACACATTCGACTCAGCATAACAGTTCATTTTGAACATCAACAACACAGGTTCCTCCAACACCGGAGCTGTCACAACGATTTTTCGCAGTTTTAGATACATTACGATTCGGGGTGCAAAATTGGACAAGCATTCCTTAGAATGACCTAGAGAACTACAATGATTACAAAAACTGGGAATTTCATCAAATATTTAACATTCTGAATATACCCAGATCCACAGATCCAACCGCATATCTTCTCCTCATGTTTCTGGTAAACATCAACTCAACCAATATACACTACCGACGGCCGCGACCCAGATGCCGTTGCCAAGCGGATTTGAGGGGGCGACGAAAAAGAGAGCCAAACCAAAGAAGTATTCTAGGAGTAAATAAATGGGCCGAAGAAGAGGGAAAGAGACCCAAATCGGCACAATAGGAGAATCCAATCAACATCCAAATGGTGAGTCATTTCACCACTTTCATATAACAATTTTGGAACAAAATAGGATCTATGGGAAAAAATTCTGCAATAATCAAAATCATTCTCAAGTTTTATCAAAAACATTTCCGATTATTGAGCACAGTTAACTGAAAATTCTCCAATCAACTTTAAACTAAACAAAATCCGAATGGCTTCAACAGAGGTCCCCGCCCGGAAAACGCCCAACCAAAGAGACTTCAAAAGGTCTTAGCAGCGACCTAATTTCATCTCCGAAATAAACAACGCGGCAAGCCCGATGGAAGAAAAATTCAGAGCAGGAAAAGGGATGACGAAATCAGAAACCGCATCTTGAACAAATAGGAGCGCTATTCCGCTCAGGAAACCAGGATCGGCGTATACGAAAGCCGCCATACACGAAACCAAGAGCAAGATGAAAAAAATCTTCACCAGACGAATCGAAGTAAGAGGCGGCGGCTGGGATTGAAAAGCGAAATCCTAGCAGAGCCATTTTAAGTTAAATGGACTGCCTCTAATTAAATATATTATATATATATTATAATTATAATATAATATATATATATATATATATATATATATTATAATTATATATATATATATTTAAATATATATTTATTATCAATTATTATGCTGGCTATAACAATTAAGATCAATCCATCACTCCTTTATATTCAATTAGCTAGATAAATTTCATAAAAGAAAATAACACAAATTTATTAGCTTGAGGTAACAATAATAAAAACTGTAGAATCCAAAAAATATATTCATTCATCAAATCATTTTCAAGGATTTGTAGGAGAAAATGAAAATTATATTATTCATATATTTTACAAATGCATCATAATTAAATATAAAATATGATATTCAAAATCATAATATAAAATTATTAATGTTTACAAAATGATAACATCTAGTTAACATCAAATATTTTTTTTACTTTATGAAAAAATATAAAATTCAAAATATTACTTTCTCTCATATCAGCTTATCAAAGGCAAATCACATCATCAATCTTAACCATGCTAACCATCAATATCTGTTACTGCTTGTTAGTGGGGATCCAACTTCTCTGCTTTGTCCATATATGAGGAAATAATCATATGATGATGAGCATTAATAAGAATGTTTCTCATGCAGAGCTTTGTTTCTACAATAAGAAAACTATTATAATCAGACCAAAATACTACATAATTAATCAAAGACCATGAACAGAATCAACTTTTATAATTCTAGTACTGAACAAAGTGTCTTGCACATCCCTGCAAGGTGGTCCCCAAAGAGCACACTGAACATCATGCCAATAAACATGCTTGGTTCCAGATGACCCATATAACGATAAAATGAATTACGACAAGGGATTCTGTGCTCACTCGGTGAACAAACTTCAACATCGAACGATTTTGAGAGTTTATTTCAATATTTTTAGATAAACTATAAAGTGAAAATATTGAATGGAGAGGCATTTTGGCATGATTAAACTAGAAATTGTTTTTCCACAAGGAACATTAAAGCTGGTGGAGATAATGTCCATAAAAAAAAAATAAAAAAATACCATAGCTGTGAATTCAATGTTGTGTAAATATTTAAGATAAACATTCTATATCCGAATTACAGAAAAAAAAAAAAAAAAATCTTTGGATAAGAGTTAACAATCCTTCTAAATGGATACATTATTTGCTAGCACTTTCTGATAAATTGAAAAAAAAGGCTAAAGCATGTTAACATCATTTCACTAAAGTATATATCAATAAAATCAGGAATAAAGAATGGGTATGTTAATTATAGAAGAAATATAATTAAATCAGCTCAATTAGAATAATATTTACTTTGTATCACTCAAACTATAACTTCAGTGTGGCAAATAATGAAAACTAGAATATTAGATGGAACGAAAAAGAAAGCACTGTAAAAAGCATAAAACGATGAAACATTTTCTTTCTAAAAGAATACTTAGCTTCCATAACAAAGTGTTGTGAAATGGTACATCAAGTTGTATCTTTCTACTATTTTATTACATCATACAACTTAGAGAACATATAAACATAAATTCTTGGTAAATCTCCACAATTTGAAAGCCTTCATGATATATTTTATGTTAGATCATATTTGATATAAATTTTGTTTTTCAATTTCAGAAGCAGGAAAGGCAATTTTACATGGTGCAACACTTATAGTCGAATGAGAATTGCAAGATTCAAAATTTAAACTGATAAAGTGGGGATTTTTTGCACTTAACACATTTTATTTTATAAAATTTTAACCTAAATTTGAGAGTTCAATAAAGGAATAAAAGTCCAAAATCATGGCGCAACACTTATATATATATATATTATCGGTTATTATGATTTATAGCTAATGAATCAAGCAATACTAAGATCGCTTCAAATTAATTCATAATATATATGCCTGAATCAAACAAAAAAAAATTAAAATTATACTGAGTTGAATTCAAACGCTCACCTATAAAAAAATATTTAGTTATTACTGAAATTTTATGTTGTAGGAGGCCCTCGACATATATTGAGTTAAAGTTCTTTTAAGCTTGCAAGCTTCTCTATATGACTGAAGATTTCAAATATCATTCTAGTGTCTAAAGAGCAAATTAGTAAAAGCTTCCATAAATTGGAATAATGGACTCTTTCCACCTCTCAATTATAACCTTAAATGTTTTCAACATTGCATCACAATGATTTAATATTTGACATTCTTTTATTAAATTTAGTCTCCATGTGCCTTGTGATTTCTTGGATTTTATGCTGTAGTGTTGAAGAACTATGATAGATAAATTTGGATGACTAATTATAATGCTATCGATCAAAATTAGGAGAGTGCAATTATGAGGGCTAGCAATGCTATATATTTTTCAAGTGCTAAGGACATGTTCAATAGGTGCCAACATATCCTTGAGTCTTTATTCTGTCCAAGTAGTTCATAAAACCACACAGTCACAACAAAATAATAGATAAGTTTGAATACTTTGCCAGAATTACCATATTTTGAACTTTGAAGCTTTGGTAGCTCTTTATTTAAGCCTCTCTAAACTTGATATTAAAACATGAAGCGTGCAATTTCTACCTTCAATAGAAATGAGAGTTAGAATATCGACAATTCTTAGTTAACCATCAAATACAAGCAGTAAATAATTGATCACTAGAAATATAAAACTTCAGTGCAACATCTATCAGCAATATCTATTTAGGTTTATCTTGTGATAGCTTTCTTATTGCTTTTCAAAGGAACTTTTTAGTACAAAAAATCCTTTAACTAAAAATTTTTGTGTTAAAAAACTGGCATAGAAATCAATAAAAAAGTTTTCTAAAATAAAACCCTAAATTTAATCAATTAATTAGTTGGTGATATTTTATTCACCATCATTACAAGTTTATCTATCCTCTTAAATGGAAAAAAAAAACTGTTAAATCTATTACAACATATTATTTCAATTTTATTAATGCTCCTCTTAAATGGAAAAAAAAAAGTTTTCTATTGAGTTGTTGTCAAAAATACTATCTACAATACTGTGCCTCATCTAAATTAATGTAGCAAAAAGTTCTACCATTTTCATATTTTTTATATTTTTAAAACAACTTAGACTTCATTTGGGATAGCTCTCTTATTACTTTGATTATTACAATGTTATCTTAATTTCTAATTGGTCATTGGTTTTTTATTGATTTAAAAAAAAAAATTGTACTAAAAGTCTTTTTCTACAACAACTTTCAAAAAAACTATTCTATCAACAACAATTTCATAATCAACTTTATAAAAAGTTATAACAATCTTGAATAGATTCTTAATTTAATGATCCCAAAATACTGGATGATTTTTTCTCTCCAATGATTTTCTCACTGACACATTTCTTGATTACCCTTATTTTGTAGCTTTTTTTTTTTAATTCCACCCTACCACAAATACTAGAGTTTAGCTCTCCTTTCTTGGCTAATATTTGACTAGAAAGCTTTATTAGCTAAATTTGTTATATGTTTATTTATAACATTTAGTTAAACACAATAATAAAATTCAAAGATATAGTTGCCATGGTAATCTTACATAAAATTAGATATCATATTATGCAAAAATTAAAGAGGATGTAAAATGATAATTAACTATCTATAAAATCGCCTCCGACAATTACTCAAAGAAACAAACTATTGATCAGCTACTCAATTTTTCGATCATTCAATGATGTGTTTTTAGCTTGACCCATCTCTCTTGCATATATACTTTTAATGTTTGAGACATAGAAGATTGAATGATATTGGTTTTATTTACTGATTCTCATTTTGCCATGATCAACAGTCTTTAATTTGAATGATGCATCTTTGCTTATTGTAGCATATATAGTCTTCTACATAATTTACAGTTTGCATTTACTCCAAAAAATCTTAATTCTTTCAAATCTTTTCAATATCTCCTCTCATTCGGGCTTCATTTGAGATAGTTTTCTTACTGTTTAATAAAGCATCTTTTTAGTATAAAAATTTCACATCTAAACATATTTTGTACTAAAAATTGCTAAAAAAAGCAATAAGAAAGCTGTTAGAAATAAAACCATATATTTTTTTGAATTCAGCACCATCAGATTAATATCAACGTGCTGCAATTATCGAACTCCAATCAATTTCACAAAACACATGAAAATTGATTGCTTGAAATGTTACTAATATGGAATATCTAAATATTAGATAGCATAAATTTGTTTTAATAGACGATCAAAGATGAATATCACTTAGGTTTGGTTTGGGACGGCTTTTTTATTGTTTTCTAAAACGTGAGTTTTAGTACAAATTTTTTTATTTTTGTATTAAAACTCCGTTTTAGAAAGTAGTAAAAAAACTGTCCTAAACGAAGCCTTATTTATTTAGAATAATTTGCTAATATTACACACTTTCAATTTCACCACTTCAATAGGGAAGCTTAAGATTTCATTTGAGACAATTTTTTCACTATTATTTAAAATAATATTTTAGCATACAAATTTTTTGACCTAAAAATATTGTACTAAAAAACTACCTTAGAAAAAAAAAAAAAAATCACAAACCAAGCCAACATCAAACATCAAAAAGTTCACAAAACAGAGCAATCAAAAAATCTTCGCCAACAACAAAACAAGCAACTTAAGAACACGGGCGATTTGAGATGCAAATCATATTCTTCTATTTTATCCTCTCAAGAAATCTCAATAGACTTCACGTAAGGCTTCTTCACCTCCTCTTTGGGTACGATGACACTAAGCACCCCATTCTTCATGGATGCTTTCGCCTGATCCACCTTCACGTTCTCCGGCAGTGGGAATCGGCGGAGGAACTTACCGTTGCCTCGCTCATGTAGAAGCCAGCGATGGGTCTTCTCCTCCTGCTCCCTCTTCCACTCGCCGCTGATCTGGAGGGCGCCGCCTTCCACGACCTCGACCTTAACATCCTCCTTTTTGACGTCAGGGAGATCGGCCTCAACGATGTGAGCCTCCAATGTCTCCTTCCAGTCGAAGCAGGGGTTGGCAAAAGTTAAAACCTCGGTCACAAAATTGGAGCCGGGAGCATAGATGGCGTTGTCGGAGAAGGTGTTGAAGCTCTTTAATGGATCCCATTGGTCAAATAATAAAGGCTCAAAAACTTTGCCTCCGCTAATTGTCGACATCAAACCTTTAATTGATTGAACAAGATTCGATTCTGCGAAGTACTTGAGAATCGAAAAGTGCTCGCTTGATTTTGCAGGAAAGAATTGCAATGAACATTTATAGATGAGGAGGAAAGAGGACAGCACCTTCTCGGCCTGTCTTTTATCTTTTCTAGGTTTAGGTGGAAACAAAAAAACTATCAAAGCTTCTGACTCAATTCTTTGTTGGAGGAATTATGGGATTTATTGCTAATATGGAGCATTTAATGCTAGATTTAGGCCGTATTAAACGAGTTAAATTTTAAGGCAGTTTTAAATTCTGCTAATACTGACACGGTGGTGGTTAGCATGGATGAAGAGTGGTTAGTTTATGTCATATTTAGGATATTTTCATTTTCTTTATGTAGTAAAAATATACTTAAGCATATTTATTTAATTATTTTATAAATAACTTCTTTCTTTTATAAATATTAAAAGTGAATGTTTTGAAAATGTTTTTCTTTTTTCTTGCATATTATTATTTTCTCCTGCAATCATCAAACTCCAATCAATTTAGCAGAACCTCACATGAAAATTGATTCCTTGAAATTTTACTGATATGGAATATCCAAATATTAAATAGCATAAATTTGTCTTAATAGATGATGAAAGATGAACATCACTTATTTATTGAGAACAATTTGACTATAGTACATAGTTTAAATTTCCCCACTTTAATAGGGAAGTTTTTTTTAGCAATATCCATCGTGCTTAAAATCAAAGAGACTGTTAAAAAAAATAAAAACAAAATCACATTGCAAAATGATATGAATTTACTTGCTTGCAAAGGGTCTAAGAGCAGGAACTCCCAATGACATAATTTCAACAGTCTGTAGAACCGGAAATAAATTATACAAATTTTGTTCACAACTCAAGAGAATCATAATCTAGAGTCAGGCAAACATAAGCCTCTTTGTACCATCAAGCATGTTTAACGTGTTAACTTTCTTTTTTATGAATGTCGTATATATTCTTCAGAGCCGCCTTAATCTTCTTTTTATCAGCTCGGACATAAACAATAAAACAAGAGAATTGTACTTGTCTTCGATCTTTTTCATGATAGGTTTAGTCGTCAAAGGGTACTTGAGGATATGGTAATGGTTGAGCTTGTTTCTGAGAGGAGCACTAATTCTGGGGTTATTTTGGTTCTCCAGCCTTCTTTAGTATTTTTGGATAGTGAAAAGTCACAGAAGTGTGGATTTTCTTTGTCTTCTTCTCTTTTTTTTTATACATTCTACCTCAATTCAACCAAAATTTATTTCCCAGTTAAACAGTATTTGAATTTGTCAAGCTAGCTGGCTTTAAATAAATAACAACAACAAAACACAACATGAATATGATAAGAATATCAACAAAGTGAGACAATGGCATTTTGGGGTGAACAAATTGTTATATTTTTTGTTAATTAGAAAATTTCTTAGCCTTTCATATGAATGACTCTAAGGAAATTTCTGCTAATATATATGATTTTTATATTCTTATTAGTGAGCTTATGAATGAAAGAATTAACTTAGTAGAATCTTTTATCACTGCATCCTTGATTAAGAAACTTTCTGTATCTTAGAAGGAATATGAAAATATGATGAAACATAAGCGTGAGGATATGAGTTTAGAGCATGTCATTATTGATATTAGTATCGTAGAGATTATCAAGAAAAAAATTGATTCAGAAAGGGCTGGAGATTTTACTTATAATGCAAATTTGATACAAAAGGGGAATAAGAATAGAGAAAATTTTAAAAAATCTCTCTACAAACAAAAACAGGGAAATAAAAATTTCAAAGTCAAAGGAAATGAACAAGAGAAGAAAAGTGCTTGTTTTGTTCGTGGAAAACCAGATCATTTTGCTAGACAATGCAGACACATAAAATTGAACGATAAATCAAATGTCAACATTGCAGAAACCAATGATGTTATTATTGCTGTAATCTCATAAGTTAATCTTGTTCAAGGAAAAAAATGGGTTATAGATTTGGGAGCCACTCGTCATATATAAGAAAAAGGAGATCACTTAGTAAGTTTCATGAAACAGTTACTAACAAGATAAGATCGATGAGCAAAGAATATGCAATAATCTATATCACAACATAATTTTATTAAAACAAGATGAGAATCCAGCAATGTGATGGAGAACTCACCATCCAATTTCAAATTAAAGAAGAACTTCCTAATCAAATCTAAAAATGGTCTAAGATTAGGGATATATCCTACAAGAGAACAGGAAA
>NW_021319216.1:358221-385559 GCF_001605985.2 Dendrobium catenatum
CCCCCCCCCCCCCCCCCGAAGGAGGAAGGCGGTAGAGGCGAAAACCTTAGTAGCAACAGGGGCCACGTGATATGAACTGCAACTCGATGAGCTAACGAGTCGAGTTTTGCTGGCTTAAGGTCTTACTAAGTTTGCACTTAGGGGATTGTTGGGTTGGGTTTGCTTGGGCAATTAGCTTATGGTCTTACTAACACTATAGAAAAATCACTTATTTCCGACAAAATGTTAACCACCAGAAAAAGTGGCAAAAATACCGGCGGATTTGGTGATGAAATTTGGTTTGAAGTTACTGCTAATTTTCTTATAGTATAAGTGTTGTGCAAGATTTAAGGGGTTTTAAATTTGGTTAGATTGGGTTTGGTTGAAGTGAACTCAAAATGGGTCATTTGGGCTTTTGTTTGATAGGGTTAATTAACCATGATCAAGGGGGCTTTATCATGAGTCAAACATGAATTTAAGTGCTCTCATGATGGGTTATGACCACTTAGACTCAATGCCAAGGCTAAGGGATTTAAATTGATTGTTTAGATTTAAATTTAAGCATTTTAGGATTAAGTAGTTCTTTGGTCAAATGCATTAATCAAGGATCCTTGACCATAGAGTGGCTTCAAGACCAAGCCAAGGGTTCCTAGGTCATTGGTCACCTAGGGGTAGGCCATAGGATGAGTGCCAAATGACTTAGGGTAGAATGATCATTTTAGGATTTTGAATATTTGTATTGGATGTAGGGTTGACTTTGTAGGGTCCACAGCCTATCTAATATAACTAAAGATTGTCTTAAGGTCCTTAATATGCTTCTAGATAAGTTTGGTGTTAACAAGCTTATGGATGATCTAATTAAAACCAAAGACTTATATATGTTTTCTATTAAATTTTGAATTTTTAATTTGGCTTCAACTTTATACAAATGAAGCTGCAAAAGGTTGATGGGCCTTCTAAAAAACTTAGGAAAGTTTATGATGAACTCTTAAGGGTCATGGGCATGAACTAAGACAAATAAGGGTTAACCTAATCTAAAAGTCTAAAGAGTCTAACATGGCTAATATTTGACTAGAAAGCTTTATCATTTAAATTTGTTATATGTTTATTTATAAAATTTAGTTAAACATATTGATAAAATTCAAAGATACAGATGTCATGTCAATATTACATAAATTTAGATATCATATTATGCAAAAATTCAAGAGGAGAAAGTAAAATGATAATTAATTATCTATAAAATCTAACTCTAGTGATTGTTCAAAGAAACAAACTATTGCTCAGCAACTCAATTATTCGATCATCAATACATGTTAAGTTAGGAAGTTCTTAAGAAGCTTAGCTAACGATTTCGTCAAGTTGAAAATTTCAACGGAGCCACATATTTAATAACTTTTTCTCTTATTTTTTTTTAATATAAACAAATTTGTAATGTTTAAATTGAACCTTATTTTAATTTCTAAATTGAAGGGGCATAACCATTTCCAAAAAATTTTTGCACAAACTTAATTATTTTATAAAAAAATTTTCAATAGACAATTCTTCAAATCTTTTCAATATTATATCCTCTCATTTAGAAAGATATAGTTTGGAACAATTTTCTTACTGTTTAATAAAACAGCTTTCTAGTACAAATAACATATTCAGTTAACAAAAAAATCACTTGCAGAGCTGCTCCACAGCTGCTACAATTTGTGCCGGCTGCACAACAGTCCACTCTTCCAGTGTCCCTGCGTATGGAGTCGGGACATCCTGGGACGACAAGCACATTATAGGTCCCGAAGGAGGAAGGCGGTAGAGGCGAAAACCTTAGTAGCAACAGGGGCCACGTGATATGAACTGCAACTCGATGAGCTAACGAGTCGAGTTTTGCTGGCTTAAGGTCTTACTAAGTTTGCACTTAGGGGATTGTTGGGTTGGGTTTGCTTGGGCAATTAGCTTATGGTCTTACTAACACTATAGAAAAATCACTTATTTCCGACAAAATGTTAACCACCAGAAAAAGTGGCAAAAATACCGGCGGATTTGGTGATGAAATTTGGTTTGAAGTTACTGCTAATTTTCTTATAGTATAAGTGTTGTGCAAGATTTAAGGGGTTTTAAATTTGGTTAGATTGGGTTTGGTGTTAACAAGCTTATGTATGATCTAATTAAAACCAAAGACTTATCTATGTTTTCTATTTAATTTTGAATTTTTAATTTGGCTTCAACTTTATACAAATGAAGCTGCAAAAGGTTGGCGGGCCTTCTAAAAAACTTAGGAAAGTTTATGATGAACTCTTAAGGGTCATGAGCATCAACTAAGACAAATAAGGGTTCACCTAATCTAAAAGTTTCAAGAGTCTTCTAACATGGCTAATATTTGACTAGAAAGCTGTTAGTTAAATTTGTTATATGTTTATTTATTACATTTAGTTAAGCACAATAATAAAATTCAAAGATATAGGGAGCCATGTCAATATTACATAAAATTAAATATCATATTTTGCAAAAAAATCAAGAGGAGAAAGTAAAATGATAATTTATTACCTATAAAATCATTTCTGGTGATTAATCAAAGAAACAAACTATTGATCAGCTACTCAATTATTCGATCATAAATACATGCCATGTTAGGGAGTTCTTAAGAAACTTAGCTGACATTTTTGTCAAGTTGGAAATTTCGATGGAGCCACATATTTTATAAAAATCATTTGACTATACAATTCTTTCAAAATCTTTTTAATATCTCCTCTCATTTGAAAAGGCCTCTTTGAAACAATTTTCTTACCGTTTAATAAAAGCAGCTTTCTAGTACAAATAACATATTCAGTTAACAAAAAAATCACTTGCAGAGCTGCTCCACAGCTGCTACAATTTGTGCCGGCTGCACAACAGTCCACTCTTCCAGTGTCCCTGCGTATGGAGTCGGGACATCCTGGGACGACAAGCACATTATAGGTGCATCCAGGTAATCCCAAAAATTGTCAATGATGGCCGCCCTCAAACTCGCACCTATACCTCCGGTGCGCATGCATTCTTCCACAATAAGCACTCGGTGGGTCTTCTTGATCGAGTTTCCAATGGTGCAGAGATCAAATGGCTTCAATGACCTGATATCAATGACCTCGGGGTCATATCCCTTGTTTATCAGTGCCTTTGCAGCCTGCATTACATGGTATCTCATGCGAGAGTAAGTGAGAATGGTAACATGCTCCCCTGGCCGAACCATTTCTGCTTCTTCTAAACACAGCACATAATCCTCATCAGGGATCCTCTCCTTGAGATTATATAGCAGAACATGCTCAAATAGAACCACAGGGTTGTCGCTGCGGATAGCAGCTTTCATGAGGCCCTTGGCATTGCATGGGGTAGAGCAGGCAACCATCTGAAGGCCAGGAATGGACTGAAAGTAAGACTCCAGGCGCTGAGAGTGTTCTGCACCTAGTTGACGGCCAACACCGCCGGGTCCACGGATCACCACTGGGATGGTGAACTGGCCTCCAGAAGTATAATGGAGCATGCCACAGTTATTAGATATTTGATTAAAGGCGAGCAACAGAAAACCCATGTTCATACCCTCAATAACAGGCCTTAGGCCAGTCATTGAAGCTCCAATGCCCATGCCTGTGAAGGAATTTTCAGCAATGGGGGTATCAAGAACCCTCAGGTCGCCAAACTTGGTGGCTAAACCTTTTGTTACCTTGTATGAACCACCATAGTGACCAACATCTTCACCAATGACACAAACTCGGGGATCACGTTCCATCTCTTCTTCTAGACCCTCTCTTAACGCTTCAAAAAGCAGCAGCTCATGGCCTGGTTTCGAGTCAGCTGAGCTAGCGGTGGTAGTAGTATCGGCCTTAGCTGCAACTGCATTTGGGATCAACTTAGCCCTTCGAGGCATCACACCAGATGTTGTAGACAGCCTCCCATTAGTCCTAACGACGAAAAAACCCTCATTTCGAACAGGAGCAGATCGGAGCGCTGATCTGAGCCGGAACCTCTTGATGTCAGTCTGCGACCCCATCAAAAGCGCCGCCGCTTGTAGAACTGCTGCCATAACAAGAGAACAACCTCGAGATCTTCAGCTCGATCAATTGAGAGCTTGTGAGGTGGGATTTATGGAGTTCCGTCCTGGGCGCGGAAGCTTTTGCACAGACCTGTATCAATCGCCAAGATTAACATTTCGTTTGGGACGATTTTCTTACCATATTTAAAAAAAAAAATATTGATTGGTTGAACAAGATTTGATTATGCAAGGGACTTGAGAATGGAAAAAATGTTTGCTTGATTTTGAAAGGAAGGATTCCAATGACCATTTATAGATGAGGATGAAAGAGGACAGCGGTTTCTCGATCTGTCATTCCTTTTTTCTAGGCTTAGGTGGAAACAAAAAAACTGTCAAAACTTCTAACTCGGTACTATTTACGGGGCGGACTAAGTTGTTTGTTGAAGGAGTTATGGGATTTATAGGCTGATGTGGAGCATTTATTGCTAATTTTAGGCTGTATTAAATAAGCTAAATTTTATGGCAGTTTTAATTTCTAGGAATATGGAACATTACGTGATTGGCGTAGGTGGTTAAATGGATGAAGAAGTTGTTAGTTTAGGCCATATTTAGTATATTTTTATTTTTTATATATATTAAAAATATACTAAAACATGTTTATTTAATTATTTTTTAAATAACTTCTTTATTTAAAATAATTAAAAGTGAATGTTTAGAAAATAATTTTTGTTTTTTTCCTTGCATGTTATTATTTTCTCCCGTAAAATTTGCGTGAAATGTGCAACTCTCATAATTGATTTTGTCGACAACTAAGAAAGATAGGCTAGCATTGGGCCAGATTATTGCATCCATCTGTGTGGTCATAGTCATTGTCATAGTGGGAAGGACGTTGCACCAATATAAGCTTGCTTAATGTCTTACTAAGTATTGGCTTATAAGTTTTTTGGATTGCGCTTGCTTGGCCTGTTAGTTTATGATCTTATTAAGCATTGTGCAAGATTTAATTTTGAATTTGGTTGGATTGGATTTGGTTGAAGTGAATTAATTGGACTTTCGTCCAACAAGGTTAACAACTATCAAAGGGGCTTTATCATGAGTCAAGCATGAATTAAAGTGTTTTCATGATGAGTTAAGACCACTTAACTCTATGCCATGGCTAAGAGATTATGGTCATTGGTCACCTATGATAGGCCTTAGGATAAGTGCCAGGATTTTGAGGATTTGGGTTTAATGTAGGGTTGACTTAGTAGGGTCAACAACCTGTCTAAGATAAATAGGGAGTGTCCTAAGGTCCTTAATTAGCTTCTAGATAAGTCCAGGGTTAACTAGGTTATGGGTGATCTAATTAAACCTAAAGACATATCTATGATTTTCAATTTAACTTTGAATTTTTAATTTGGCTTCACCATTATACAAATGAGGTTGCAAAAGGTTGAAGAGGCTTCTAATTGTTGAAGAAAGTTTATGATGAACTCTTAAGGGTCATGGGCATCACCTAAGACAAGTAAGGGTTAACCTAGTTTACAAGTCTTAAAAGTCTAACATAAGGAATGTGCTACTTACTCTAGAGTTTTCTAAGGATAGTCGATGATATATTATTAGAAATCCATCTAAGAGAATTTTATAGGAAATAATCCTTTAAACTAAGGCTAAGCACCTAAAGGTTTTGTCACCCTCATTTAAAGATAAGATTAATAAAGTTATTGCATTGTTAGAATCTATATCTTATATCACTCCAAATCTCAGAAGCATTTTCACAAAATAGTATGCTTGTTATAATTTTGGATTGGCAAGATGAGAACAAACATTTTTAAGATAGCTATGAAACCTTCCATAAAACCTAACTTATTGTTAGCAAACAAAGATATTATCATTAAAAAATAATAATTAAAAAAGAAATACTATCATAGCTATGCTCCACACGTTGTAATTATCCCCTGTGAGGATTTGGGACACGAGAACTATGTCAGGATTATGTGAATGATACAAATAATAAGACTAAACAAATCTTCTAATTTTGGTTTGTCATTGGTCGTCCATCAATGCTTTGAGGTGATACATCCATAGTAGATGGAAAAGAAAGAATAGAGAATGATTGGCGTAAGGGAAACTAATAGCTATTGCTCTGATACCAACTTAATCGGAGAAAATAATTGAGGAAAAATGAATATGAAATTTTATTGAGAAAGAAAACCTCACTTATTATAGAAATTTGATTAATATCTATAATAAAGTAAATGTACATCAAAACATGAATATGGTTGTATAATGAACTAGCCAGGCTTGACTTTGTCTATAATTTTTTCGCTTTCTTAAACTTTTCGAGACTATTATTTTATTCCTAACTTAATTTTAGCACTTTCGAAGTCCAAAAAATTCTTTTAAGAAATTTTGTGTGATTTTGGATGGATATGGCATGATAAGCTAGCTTCATTAAAAGGGGAAATGTGAGAAAGAATTACTTGATTTATTTTTTTCAAGATTGTGATTTTATAGCTAATAATTTTTAAGACTTGAAATACTTTTGGACTCACAAATTCTAATTTTTTTTTTAATATTGGAGATTCTCATTTCTAGTGTCCATGAGCGGCATGAACTAAAATCTTCCTAATTGTATGCAGATGGACTATATTGTGCTGATTCATGTAAATACTTATATACCTTCCAATCTGTGTATTTTGCCTTCTCCAAACTTTTTTTTTTTTTGCATAAATAATCAGCACAAACACTTAGTAAATGCATCACTCTTGACTTGCTTGTGTGCGCATCAGATCCAAAACTTAGGGAAGAAAAAGACCAATAAAGATCGATCCAAGTGATTATCGATTCTTCAGTTTAGTTTATAGAGAAGTTGAACCTTCTGAGATAATCAACACCGCTAATTTATTTAGAAATAGCTAATATACAAACAACAGCACACACTTCCAACCGATTTGCTGATTCCCATAGGATAACTTTACCAAATCAACAACAAAGCAAGCAAAAAGCAGTGGCGATTCGAGGAAAGACCGTAGTCTGGCGACGGGGTCGTAAGGATCGTAATTGGCGGGCGATGGAGGTCTGCAAGATCGTAGTTAGCGGACAACAGCGAATTGAAAGACCGTAGTTAGTGGGCGACAGAGGACGGAAAGATCGTTGTCGGCGATGGAGATCAGAAGGACTGTAATCGGTAGGCGACAGTGGTCAGGAAGAACCGTAGTTGGTGGGTTATGGAGGTCGGAAATGCCATTGTCAGGCGACGGTGGTTGGAAGGATCGTAGTTGGTGGCTATCGATGGCTCTCGCCCGACAAAGTTCGACGATAGTTGATGGTCGTGCAAAAGTCTGGCAAAGGTCGCTGAATGGGCATAAGTCCGGCGACAGTTGATGGCCGAGTGGAAGTCCGGTGACAGTTGGTGGTCGAGCAGAAATCTGGCGACAGTCGGGTTGGAAGGAAGTCCGATGACGGTCGATGATCTCCTTCCCACTCTTCTTCTCCTCCTCATTCTCTTTTATTTCTCTTCCTTGCTCCCCTACTTCTTTCTTTCTCAATGAAGAATGAGGGGTCTATAGTTTTTTTGGAAGTGACATGACCAGTAAATAGAGAAGAGATCTAGGACATGTTGGGAGTGTTTTGAATGAACCGTCGATATCGACTCTTTTGATTATGGACAATTTATCGAGTATTAAAGTGCTTTAATGTTGTGAGAAGTTGACGATCTTGGGCTCATTGGATTTTTCTCGTCGAGTCGCTCGATTCGACTATAAGCATACCATGTTTGGTTCGTTTGATCATCCAATTTATGATTTGAACCTTCCAATTGCGCTTCAGGTCTTCCATTTGGACCCATTTGGGCTCGGATTGGGTTGAATTGGTGTCGTTGGGTTCGATTGTTTGAGACGTTCAGCTCGCCTATAAGTTTGCATAAATCAGAGTTCGGATGGTCTCAAATTTAATTTCGAAAGTTTTTAACTTAATTTGCCTAGAGATTCATGCCCGATCAAGATAAATTTTTTTGATATATCAAATATATAATCATATTTATATGTTACAAAGATTAATATTTCATTTGGGACAACTTTTTTACAGTTTTCTAAAGCCGATTTCCTTACAAAAATTTTTTAAAATAGAAAATTTTATACTAGATAACTACTTCAAAAAAAATGCAAGAAAGCCGTCGCAAATGAAACCTAAATATCATCTAGTCTGACGTCTGTAATTTGATTCATTGACGTGCTCTTAGCTTGACCCATCTCTCTTTCATATATATTTTTAATGTCTGAGACAGTAGATTGATGCTAGTTTTATTCCCTGATTCTCATTTTGCCATGAAAAACATTCTTTAATTTTGAATGATGCGACTTTGCTTGTTGTGACTTTTTTGTGCTTGCTTCTTTGCCTTACCTATGCATATATAGTGTTCTACATAATTTACAATTGCATTTAATAAAAAAAATCTTAATTCTTTCAAATCTTTCCAATATCTCCTCTTATTTAGACTTTGTTTGGGATAATTTTCTTACTCTTTAGGATTTAGCAGCATTTTAGTACAAAATTTCAGATCAAAAAATTTTTATACTAAAAAAATGCTTTTAAAAATAGAAAGAGACGTTTCAAACAAAGCCACAATTTAGTTACAATTAATATCAACGTATGGATGACCGTCGGATCGTGCATATGCTGCGATAGCATATTCACCGAAAATGCGATGTCTGGCCTCGTTAACGTCAAATACTGAAGAGATCCAATGAGACGCCGATAGGTTGCAGCGTCAAAACAGGGTTCGTCATCAGCTGCAGGAGACGGTAGTTTTGTACAAGAAGGATTAGCAAGATGATTGCAATGAGTTAAATTTTCTAACTGGAGAATTGAATAAGCTTAAGAACTTTGTGATAGATGATACTTATCTGGAGAAGATGTGATCTTAATACCGAGGAAATGGTTCGCCAGTCCCAAATTCTTCATGGTGAATTTGGAATGAAGGTTTTGGAGAAGCTCCGAGATGGCCGTTTTGTCGTTGCCGGTGAGGAGGATATCATTGACATAAACTAGGAGATATACTTGTATTTTGCCGTGATGCATTATGAGTAAAGATTGATCGGCTTGACTATGCTTGAATCCGAGACTGAGTAGATATGTGGTAAATGTTGTGTACCATTGCCTCGAGGCCTGCTTAAGGCCATATATCGCTTTTTGAAGAAGACAAACGTGGTCGGGATGGTTGGTGTCCTCGAAACCTTTTGGTTGCCGCATGTAAACTGTCTCCGAGAGATCGCCGTGAAGAAAAGCATTGGTGACGTCAAGCTGTTGAACCGGCCAGTGGTGATAAAGAGCAATGGCGAAAAGAATTCTTATAGTCGGCAATTTTGCGACCGGACTAAAAGTATCGCTGTAATCCAAGCCGTATTCTTGCCTGTTGCCTTGAGCGACTAATCGAGCTTTGAATCGGGCTATGGATCCATCGGAATTGAGTTTTGTGCGATATGTCCATTTGGAGCCAAGAACTTGTGCATTAAGAGGAGGAGGAACAAGTCGCCACGTTCCCTGTTTTTGAAGGGCGAAGAGTTCGTCGGACATTGCCTTTCTCCAGTTGACCGACTTGCATGCTTCGGTATACGATGTAGGGTCCGAGATTGAGGATGAATTGAAATCATCTGTGCGGTGGAGTAAGTTGAGGCGCCGAGTTGGCTTGAGATGTCCCGTTTGTCCTCTGGTAATCATGGGATGTTTCGTCATAGTTTGAACCGGAGGAACCTGAGAAAGAGTAGTAACTTGGTCATCAGTAGAGTGAATGTCAGGTTCAACATCTATAATATCGGAGGTAGTGTTATTGTGTTGCATAGTCGGTTGCTGAGGAGCAGAAGTGGAACGGATAGTGGAAACATGAATAAGCAGGGACGGGTTGGTAATGGTTATATCTGGAGTAGCATGTGGAGTAGACTGCATGAAAGGGAACGAAATTTCATTGAATTGAACGTGCCGAGAAATAGTGATGCGATTGGTGGTAGGAGAAAAAAATTTGTAACCTTTTTGACTTTCAGAATAAGCCAAAAAAATACAAGAGTCGGAAGTAGGGGTGAGTTTGGTGCGCATATGTGAAGGTTTGAGCGGAAAGCAAGCGCAACCGAAAGTTCGAAGATGTTCATAGGAAGGGGAAGTGTTGAACATCAGTTGAATGGGTGAAATAAAATTCGTAGTGGCAGAAGGTGTCCTGTTTATGAGATAGGTAGCAGTGGTGGCGGCTTCAAGCCAAAAAACAGATGGTAAGTGAGCCGTGTATAGCAGAGTCCGAGTCGTCTCCATGATATGGCGATGCTTCCGTTCAGCGAGCCCATTTTGTTCTGGAGTATATGGGCAAGAAGTCTGGTGAAGAATTCCCTTGAGTTGAGTGAAATTTTGTAAGTGTTGGTTGACATATTCGCCTCCGCCGTCCGTACGGAGAGCCTTGATATGATGAGATGTCTGCCGCTCAATAAACGTAGCAAAATTAATGAAAATGTTTGGAACATCAGATTTAAACATAACATGAAATAACCAAGTAAAGTGCGAATAATCATCCACGAATATAACGTAGTAACGAAAACTTGATGTGAAGGGACGGGAGAAGGTCCCCAAACATCAGAATGAATTAGTTCTAAGGGAGCTTGTTTTCTATTTTCAGAATTATTGAATTGTAATTTGTGTCCTTTACATTGTTTGCAAGTATTACAAATAGAAGATAAGGAGGAAATGTTTAGAGCCGGATTATTCTTGGAAATTTGCTGCAGAATATTCTAGCTGGGATGGCCGAGCCTATTGTGCCAATGGGGAACGGAGGTTCTTGCCACCGAGAGACCTGTATGCTAAGCGTGCTGGTTGTTCTTGGTAATCCGGTATAATCCATCTCTACAAGGGCCTTTGAGAAGAATTTTGTTGGTCGTCAAATCCTTGAAAGTAAAACCAGTAGAGTCAAATATAATAGAAAGATTGTTGTCTTGAACAAGGTTTGAGACATAAAGTAAATTATGGGAGATAGAAGGAGTGTGAAGAATATGAGAGAGGAAAAGCTTACGAGAAGGGGTTGGAAGTAGTCCCGTGCCCGAGTGAGCTATGGGGACTGATCTTCCATCCCCTAAGGTAACCTTATCAGTACCATTGTAGGCATTTGACGTAGCAAGGTTTTCCACAGAATTTGTCATGTGCGTGGAGGCGCCGGAATCAAGATACCAATCGACAGAATTGTTGGTATCAGTATTGGCTATGAGAGCTTGGCCGTTCTTGTTGGAGTTGGATTGCGGGATGTAATTGGGATTAAGTCGATGCCAACAAGCGTCGGCAGAATGCCCTTTCTTTTTGCAAATTTGGCATGTGACGCTGGAAGCAGAGGAGGAACGGGTTGTCTGAGTTCTTTCAGAAGTCGGCTTCGAGCGACCGCGACGACCGCGATAGTTGGATGCGTAGAGAGCAATTTGTGTGTCCGTTGTGGTAGAGAACTTCAGCGCAGCCGTTTGAAGATGAATTTCCTCGCTCATAAGAAGAGCGTATAGGTTGTCGAGAGTGAGGGATGTTTGCATTGTGCGGATGGATGCAGTAAACGGCTGATAGGAAGGGGGAAGCCCGTTCAAGATGTAAATAATTACATCTTCGGAGTCCACAGTAGATCCCGCTGAGGCGATTTGGTCTACGATCTTCTTGATCTCAGTTAAGTATTGAGACATGGAAAGATTTTTCATAGACACGTTGTGAAGCTCGTTCTTGAGCTGAATGACTTTGGATCTGTTAGAGGACTGAAAACGAATTTGCAGAGCGCGCCAGATATCGTGAGTAGAGTCGAGTTGAATCACGTAAGGAAGGACCGTCGGGGAGATTGTCGAGCACAGGGCGGCAGCCAAATTTTGATCAATAATCGACCATTGAATGGAATCTTGAGTTGTATCGGCGATTGAAGGTGGTGTCGTCTCTTGCATTGGATCGGAAATGGGTTTAGGATTAAGAAATGTAGCGAAGCCATTTGCCCGAAGAATCTTGATAATCTGATTGCTCCACAATGGGTAATTGTCCGGAGTTAAGGAATTGGGAACAAGAAACTTGAGATTTGAGATCACAAATTTCAGGGACGGAGAAATGAGCTGAGCGGGAGGAATGACGCCGGAAGTGGCTTCGGCGTTGGAAAAAGAGGAAGCGGGAGTTGCCATGGACGATTAAGAAAGATCGAACCTTAATCTGATACCATGATGAAAACCATGACGTGAACAAGAAGACGCCACGGAGAAGAAGAAGAAGCTTAAGGAAAAATAGAATTCATTTCATTACCAGCAGAAACTATTACAATGGCTATATATAGATAAGTCCTGTGCTTAGAAGTACAGGTGTAAGAATATTACGGGTAGGAAATAAAATAAAACATAATTAACTATTTGTCTGATTCTAACACTGCATATCATCGAACTCGGATCAATTTCATAGAACACGCATGAAAATTAATTCCGTAAAATATTACTGTAATAGAATATCTAAAGATTAGATAGCACAAATTTGTCTCAATAGATGATCAAAGATGAACATCACTTATTTATTTCGAACATTTTGTTAACAATACACACTTTCGATTTCCTCACTTTAATTGGGAAGCTTAAGACTTTGTTTGGGATTATATTTTCACTGTTTTTAAAAATAATTTTTTAGTAAAAAATATCAAAAATTTTTGTACTAAAAAAAATCTTTAAAAATAATAAAAAAAAATAATCCAAAACATAGCTAAAATCAAACACACTTTACAAAACAAAGCACTCAAATAACCTCGCCAACAACAAAACATGACAAAGACCGCGGCTATTTTAGATGCAAACTAGATTCGTCTATTTATCCTCTCCAAAAATCGAGAGTGTACGTACACGGGATGGGAGAATCGTCCAATTTAGGCTTAGGTACCGTACCGCTCGGTATTAGCTCGACACCGGAAGCGGCACATTTTAATTTTTCCAAGAAATTTCAATAGACTTAACGTTAGGCTTCTTCACCTCCTCTTTGGGTACGACAACACTAAGCACCCCATTCTTCAAGGACGCTTTCGCCTGATCCACCTTCACGTTCCCCGACAGTGGGAATTGGCGGACGAACTTACCATTGCCTCGCTCATGTAGATGCCAGCAATGGGTCTTCTCCTCCTGCTCCTTCCGCTCGCCGTTGATTTAGAGGACCCAGCCTTCCACAACCTCGACCTTAACATCCTCCTTTTTGACGCCGGGGAGATCGGTCTCGACGATGTGAGCCTCAGGCGTCTCCTTCCAATCGAAACGGGGGTTGGCGAAGGTCGAAACCTCGGGCGTGAAATTGGAGCCGGGAGCGTAGATGGCGTTGTCGGATAAGGTGGTGAAGCTCTTTAATGGATCCCATTTGTCAATTAATAAAGGCTCAAAGACTTTGCCTCCGCTAATTGTCGTCATCAAACCTTTAATTGATTGAACAAGATTCGAAGGACTTGAGAATCGAAAAGTGTTCGCTTGATTTTGAAGGGAAGAATTGCAATGAATATTTATAGATGAGGAGGAAAGAGGACAGAGCCTTCTCGGCTTATCTTTCATCTTTTATAGGTTTAGGTGGAAACAAAAAAACTATAAAAGCTTCTGACTCTGTGCCATTTACGGGGCGGAGTAAAGCTTCGTTTGTTTTATTTTTGTTATCGGATTTATAGGCTGATGTGGAGGATTTAATGCTAGATTTAGGCTGTATTAAACGAGTTAAATTTTAAGCCAGTTTTAATTTCTGCTAATACTGGCACGGTGGTGGTTAGCATGGATGATGAAGTGATTAGTTTAGGTCATATTTAGGATTTTATTTTATTTTCTTTATATATTAAAATTTACTAAAACATGATTATTTAATTAGTTTTTAAATAACTTCGCCTTTTAAAAATATTAAAAGTGAATGCTTTGAAATTTTTTTTTCTTGCATTTATTATTTTATCCTAAAAAACTTTGCGCAATGATGCAACTCTCATAATTGATTCTGTTGACAATAAAGAAAGATAGACTAGCATTGAGTCAGATTATCGCATCCATCGGTGTGATCGTAGTCATTGTCATAACGGGAAGGACGTTGCACCAATGGGCTTATGGGCTTTTTGGGTTGGCCTTCCTGGGCTGTTAGCTTATGGTCTTATTAAGCGTTGTGTAAGGGCTTTAGATTTCGTAGGATTAGTTTTGATTGAAGTGAATTAAAAATGGATCATTTGGGCTTTCGGTTAACAACGATGGAAGGGGCTTAAATATCATCACATAAATTAGAGAAATAATTTAAAGACTCCGTGATATTCAATAATTTTATGATTTATTACATCCGGCTTTACACACATTCTAATATATAGGTAAAAATTAGGGGTGTCAATTCGGGTTAGCGGGTCGGGTTCGGATCGAACCTGGAACTGACCCGGCACTGTTCGGGTCAATCCGAACCCGACCCATTTTTAAAAACGGGTCAGGTTTCCAGACCCGAACCCGACCCGACACGAATGACCCGAATTTGAGCTAAAATTGCTAATTTTCGGGTGAAAATCGGGTCAATATTCAATTTTCGGATCAAAATCGGGTCAAAACGAGTCAATGTTGGGTTATCGGGTCAAATATGAGTTCTCGTGTCACTTTCGGGTCAATTTCGGGTTGCTGGGTCAACCCGAACCTGACCCGATTTTTAAAACGGGTTGATTTGTTCAACCCGAACACGACCCGTTTCGGGTTCGGGTTGACCCGAACCCGGATTTTTCCGGGTCGGATTCGGATCGTGTTTCGGGTCGTGTCAAAAATTGACACCCATCGGTTGCAATAATAATGATAGTGTTAACATAGATTTAACAAGCCTCATAAATGTTTAACTTTTTCTATTGAACTGTTAAAAAAGAAGAATCTAATAAAGAATATTGCTACCTGATCATGATTTGAGCTTAAAGCCTGCATCCAAACCCAATTTTGAGCCCAAATAGACTATTTTCGTTTCCTTGAATTTTTGGTACTGTTTTTTTATACTTAAAGGTCTTTTAAGTATTTTTTCGTGTTTTTATATTGAATTTGTACCAAAATTTTCATTTTTTTGTCCCAAATGATAAGCCAACTTCATTAAAGAGGCAAATTGTGAGTAATTACTTTGTTTATATGGTGATTGTACTTTATAAATTTTTTCAAGATTATGATTTTATAGCTAATAATTTTTAAAACTTGAATTACTTTTGGACTCGCAAATTCTAATTTTTCTTATAATATTGGGGGCAAATTTTCACTCTAAGCATGATTAGGAAGTTAATTAAGTAATTAAGCATACTTAAAAAATATTTAAAAGTAGGCATAATCACCCTTTTAATTGGTGACTTAGGCTGACTAGACAGAGATGAGTCAGGTAGCCATTATAAAAGTTGTCCGTTATTTGTCGTCTTATAAAAGTCGCCCATCAAACGGGCGATTTACATCTAATATTTTATTAAAAAAAATAGACCTCGTAGATAAATGGTGCATTGGGTTTAGAATGAAGAACTAAAAAAAATTATAGAAATACAAAATATGAAACTTATATTGACATTAAATTTGAAATAGCATATACACAAAAAGTTCTAATAATTTGTATTATATTAAGATGGACAATATTTATTAACATTTGATTTTTCTCAATATAATAGTATAAATTATAACATTAATTTTATTTATCCGAAATTTTTTATGAAGAATTACTAATTTTTCATTCAATTATGTCATGTGTAAATGTTTGGATTATTTTGTCAAAAAAAAATATCATTAAGAGCATAGAATCCTTATAATGTCTCCTTTATTGTGCAATGATATTTCATTTCACTAGCAACACTCTTTCCCATCAAATGACCTGTCAAGTTTTATTGTGTTGCAGGACTGCATGTGATGGTTCAATATCATCCCTCACTCATATTTAAAGAGTGCAAAGAAGAGACATGAAATATATTTGTAGAGATACTTGAGCTATTCAAAATGTTTTGGCCATGTATGGAGAAGCTGAAAGGCGTTCCCAATAAAAAAAGATTTGATGATGCAAGCCAAAGAATACATGCTTGTATAGCACGAGCAGGTGACAGTCTGTTGGAGCAACAAGCGAATGCGAATGAGATCTTTAGGTGTTTCGCCCACGAATGGTCAGAAGATGAGGATGATTACCTCTAGAATATGTATTCAAAGTTAATCAAGGTTAAACTTTATTGGATAAGAGATTTCTTAAGTGCCTTCGGTTGGAATCTCTTTAAATTAGGTTCCGCCAAGAGAATGGTCACCTTGTTAGCCCTCATTTCTTACAGATGGGGTACAATGAGATGAAAAGCCATAGAGATTGTGGTCATTTCCCTTTAGATATTGATTGCAGTCACCTTGACATTGAGTATGTCATTGTATATTGTAGTTGGTGTTCGAGATTTGACTAGTACATTATAGATTTTCATAAAGATCGAATGAGGGAGGTATTACCTAATGGTCAGCTCATACAATTCTTCAATGTTGAGGATTGGCAAGACCTGCAATATGAGTTTGAGGTCGATATGAAATGTTGTCCAACACAAACATAGCTCCAATCATGCTTACATGTGTTACTTAGGAATTAGAAAATCTATGTTAACTTAATGCTTTTATCTTTTATGTGGTTTATATTTTCTAGGCTTATTTTGTTGAAGTAGTTGTTTTGGCTTGTATTGTGAAATCAGTCAAAATGTCTTGTCTTATGAAATTATTTTTCCTAACTTATATTGTTAAATTACTTCTACATCTACAAAGCGTAAGGTCTCATCAAATTATATTGACAGCTCAATAGGTGTTGTGAATTCATTTCATATTGACATATTATATATATTAGTATGTGTTGTCAAATCATTTTAATTTGTCATAGCAATAGGTGTTGTGAATTCAATTAATATTGACATATAATATATAGTAGTATGTGTTGGGAAACTTCATTACTAGTTATGCGTCTATTCTAAAATAATATTTATATGTTAGATGAGTACTTCTGTTTACTAGTTTATAAAATCATATAAATTTAAATAATTTGTATTATGAAATTTTTACGTACTCTTAAATAAACATATGTTGTCTCATCTGTTTGTCTTAAAAAATCAACTTTTGTATTGTAACGTCACTATGTATTGTCACATCATTTTGAGCTATCAAATCATGTCTTATCATATCAGTTTGTATTTATAAAATATTATAATTAATATAATATTTTTCAATGCTCCTATAAATAGAGCACTTCATCCATCTTTCTAAGCAAATGATAATGAAGGGTAGCAATCGATAGAGGGAAGAAAAGTATAGGGCTCCCAAAATCCCTTCAAAGCAAATGATTATGGAGGGTCGTACTCGATTGAGGGAATGCTTAGTGCATTTCACTGATGAGGGGTTAGAAGAGACGACAATAACAAATGGAATTTATCGCTATTGCATACATTTCTGATCAGATATGAAAGATTGCTTATTATGGCATGCACACGTCGAAGCTATGAATCTTTCCGATGAGAAGGATGGTGCTGATTTGAATGATACAGGTTGGAGAATTCTGCAAAAGAGATTTCATAAATTGGGTAGGTCATCTAATTCCTATTAAGGTTTTGAAGGATGGATACGCTGAAATAGGATGCCGTGAAGATGGGTCCTTTAATGTTATTATGGAAAACCTAACATCTGATATAGCTCACTGCATCCTTTATAAGAAATGACATCCCGTGCCTGATGCATTCCTCGTCAAAACGTACAATAACTTGATTGCTCTTCCTGGTAGAAAGTAAAAGGAGTTCCTAAGTGCTTCGAATTGCAATGTGTCCAGATTTGGTTCCAGAATAAATTCAATTGCTAACCTACTCAAACTCAAATTCAAGCTCGCATGCGAATGGTGGTTAACAATAAATGAGGGCATGCTTATCATTTAGTTAACCTCCTTATGTGTCGTAGTTTAATAATTTTTAGTTGTTGTTTGAGTGTGTTGTGTTCATGCTTAATGTGTTAGTTTGTTATATTTCAAGTCGTAGTTAATATTTATTTATGTTGTCGAGTTGGTACTTTTGAGTTACTTTAAGTGTACTTCATAGGAGGATTTAATGTTCATTTCTTTTAGTTGATGGATATGACTCTATTTTAGATAATCTCATCTTTTTTAAAATAAATTTTAATTTATTTAATTTAACATTTAATAAGTGAAGTGTATACTACATTAGCTAAAAGAAAGTTAAGTAAACTCATATTCATTTATCAATAAATATATAAACATCAGCAAAGGTCTACATAATATATAATAAAAACAGATCATCAACTAACATATCCTAAGTCCTCTATGGGGTATAACATCACTATCTAGTGTGTAATGCTGTGGTGGACATACAGGCCTGTCACATAACACATGCCGCTAGACCCAGAAGACACCTTGCTGCTCTACTCCAACTGTGCTTGCTGATGTATTGTCTGGAACATACTCATGTGGGTACAAGCCAAGTGTAGACTGCTGAGTCGACTGTGTAAAGAAAGCCTCAGAAGGTCCCAAATCATCATACAATGATGGTCCTGCATTTGTAGATTGAGGATCAACTGTCACTGGATTGAAGGCGCCGTATGGATACCCTGCATATCCATGCTTTGAGTATAGGTCATCAGGAATATTAACCTCTCTACACAAATCTACTGCCATCTTAGCAATTCTCTTAATAACACTATTGCATTACTGTAGTCATGTGAACAACCTATAGGTAACACTGTCCTCTCCATCTCCAAGAAAAAATTATGCTGAGGGAAGTGAAAATAAATAAAACTACTATAAGGTCAAAATTATTAAGAAATGAAATATATAACACACTTATATTACTTATCAAATATCGCTCTGAAGGTGCTTTGGGGTATTATGTAGTCAGTGGTGTTATTAGTGGCTTCAACATGTATAATATCGCCCAGGACCTGAACCACTGTAGGTTTTCCTTAATGAAGTGTTCACTATCAGATCCAACAGTAATTCTTTCAATGATGTATGCTCGTTTATCCTCCCATAATCTAATGTAAGGTAGGTGGTACACCATCCAATATGTATCAGCTTTACCATGCCCTTCTACTCGTGCGAATTTGAGCTCCAGAGGTTGAACCTCCGTGGTAGGAATAAGCCCAAACTGTCGAACAACTCTATCTGGGAGGTACCACTCCACCTGAGTCCAACAAACAAGAGGCACACGAGCTAACCATATTGCTTCTCCTGATAAGCATATATCAACAACTTGAGAGCAAACTTCTATGTTGTATGGCTCCCAAATCATCTGCCAAAGCAAACAAATTTTTTTTAGTTAATTAAAAATGTTATATCTTAAGTAACATAACTTCTATATTGCTAATAACAATGCAAACCTAACAATCTAAAAGTCCATTTAACTCATCTCTATAAATGTTAAAGCTACTTACTTGGAGCGGCCTTATAAATTCATGTTTCAACCTACATAAAAAAAATTTAATTTAATCATGTCATATTGAAAGTTTTAAATTTATACATAATAAAAAATTTTATGTTGGTTACATATAGCCAACAGAAAGACCATCCAAACTGACATGATCTAGAACAAGAAGTACAGGTCGTCCAACATGAAGTCACTCCCAACACCAAATTTGAAGCAAGTGAATGCAACATGTAATATTTGCCCTCTTAGGCTTCGTCGTCTCAGCAAGTTTCATGTACAAGTGAGTTAGTACTGTTGCCCCTAAAGAGTATCTATTGAACAAACCCAAGTCCTTCAATAAAGGTAAGAACCTAAAATGAATCTTACAACCTGAGATGTCCAGAAGTAGATAAGTTCCCATAAAAAAAAGAATGTACGCATGAAGATGCAGCCGAAAATTTAGCTTGTTCAAGTCCAAAAAGGAATATCTATAGAAGGTCCAACATAGTCATCTCAAAGATAAGCAAGTTTGAGCATGTGCCTGTCCCATCCTAAACTTTGAAGAGACTCATGAGTTGAATGGATCATGATACACGACATCTCACTCAGGATGCTGCCCTAATAGATCATCATAACAATTCGGCCAACTAACCCATCATCTATTGGGGTCGATAACACTGTTCCCAATCAATGCCAGCCCATCAATCTGAAGACCCATTATCAGAGCAACATCTTATAAAGTAATACTCATTTCACCAATACGTAAGTAAAATGAATTTGTTTGCATTGACCAGCGCTCAACAAAAACTGTAAAGAGATTGTGGTCCATCCTGGTCTATCGCAGCTGACTAAGACAATCTAATCCTAATACTCGAAGGCCTTCTATAAATCTCGAATAATTTATTGGTCACTCATGAACCATAAGAAGATGCAAGGTAGCTTCCAAAATTTTACCCTTCATGTCACAAAGATTTAAGGGCATTAGTAACATTAAATGAAAGAACGATCATCATAATATTTTAAATGTAATCATACCTCATCTGGATGAGCCGCTCTGTATGACATCCATACGGTATGATCTTAAGAATATATAAAAACTTAAAACTCATGCATATTAATTCGTGTAGGATCTAATAATCTTCTTGCATCATTTTTCAAGTTTTCATAATTTAGCCTGGACTCGTCGGAAAAAATTATTATTACTCTGATGTTCTTCAGTATTAATAAGCTTGAGTCGACAGACAAACATTTGATTATACATTATAATATATGATAGTAATGAGAGCTTGCACTGGTAACCCACGTGCTTTCTTTAATATGTCATTAAAGGCTTTTGATGCGTTAGTTGTCATTACTTCATATCAGAATTCATCATCAAATATCAAGGTCCACTTGGAAACATCCATTTCAACTAACCATTGATGAAGTTCTGGCTTTATTCTTATATATCTAACATGCTCTGATTAAATAATTCTGCATCATTGGTATTACTAGCTATATACATCTTCTAGCATAGAAATTCCATGAGATACTCTCATTTGTCGAACAATTTTCTTAAAGTTTTCACATAAGTGTCTAAGACAGTGACAGTTTGCTCCCCATGGGAATATATCCTTACATCCACGCACCAAACCAGCATGTCGATAAGAAATGATATAGAGATTACTTATATTGCAATAGAAGGGTGTAAATTATGAATCATGGCAAGAAACTATATCCAAGAATCATTACACTTTGACTCTACAATTCCAAAAGCTAATAGAAAAAGGCCATTATTTGCATCAAGCTCAACAACTATGAGTAATGTTCCCCTATAGTTACACAATAAAAAAGTCCCATCTAGGTTGATGACGGGCTGACAGAACCTCCAATGCATGATAGATAGTTTAAAAGCCCAAAATAACCTTTGAAATTTATATGAACTAGAGGATTGGATTTTGTATACAGTTCTGGGCATAGCTTGAACAATACCTTTCATGAACAAATTCAATGATCGGTAAGACTCTTCCCAACTACCAAACACTGCTTTAATAGTCTTTCGACATGCATCCCATGCTTTCATGTATGAAACTTTAACTTTAAACTTTGCCTCAAGTGTTCCAATTATTTCTCTAGGTTTAATGTCCATTTATTTCCTTATAGTTTGAATAATACATAAGCTAATGAACTATGAATTATATTGCCTGTGACCTGCTTGAAGAATAGGATTCATGCACGTATGTGGACCACTTGTAGTAGCTATCTTCCATACCCTACCCAATCTCTTGCATAGGCTAACATGTAAAGGCCAAGGACACTTTGTCGTCGCATTATCATGTTGTATACAAGCAATTGTAAAATTTTATTTGTTTGAAGCCACCACAACAAATTGAACGTTATTTGTAATTACCAACCATGTAAGACAAGCTGTGGTTTAGATTTTGGTAGAAGCATATATGCTCTAACAATTCATTCGGAATGATAAATTCATCACCCGTAATTTTAAAAATATTATTACTATCAGTTGCAACCTTCGCATTCCATTGACATGTAGTCTTGGAATCTTAGCATATTTATTATTAGATGTCATGCCCTCTTATGTATTTTTAGTCCTTATACAATAGTCATGAATAATATCATTGATATTTGGCCGAACACCAAGATTTGTAACACCAGAATCATGAAGGATATCATCAAACTTTTCATCCCCATCATCACTTGAATCACTGCTCATTGTCTCATACCCCTCATTATTGATAGTAAAAGAAAGTAATCTAATATCATTGACTTTAGAAATAAAAGTAGGCTGAGATTATGTAGAAGGATCAGGTATTTTCTTTTGTTAGGATATTAGTTTGAATCTGTATTTATACTTATGTAATATTAAAAATAATGAATAATAATTTACTTTAAAAAATATTATAATTTCATTCACAACTAACATACCCAAAATGTGCATTAGGCTTTGCGAATGTCATCTCAGCAACATCATGCATCTCATGTACATGATCAAGTGCGATTGAATCACATATTTGAGTCGATAGATATTTATTCAAATTAATATCATTCGAAATTTTCTCAACCACTACATACAGAATCAAAACATCAGAAACAACAAATGACAATTTAAATTCACAACCTTCATCATCCTCCACTTTTTCTGCTTCTGAAATTAAAAAAATATTTTTTTATCAAATGTTCTTACATAAAATATATCTTGAAGACTTTAAAATTATGAAGATTTACCAAGAAGTTATGTTTATATATCTCTAAGTTGTATGATGTAATAAAATAGTAGAAATATGCAACATGACGAACCATTTCAAAACACTTTGTTACGGAAGTTGTTATGTCCTGGAATATTTGCCGTGGTAGAGAAATATAAAATTTAATGTCTTAGCTTTGTACATGAAGATCCAACACACAAGTAGATAAAAGATAGGGTATAACATTCAGAAGTGAAATCAGAGCTTTTTACGTGAAATCCTTGAAAAATGGGGAAAAACCATGGGGCCTGACCTAGTTTGAATGAATCCACTATTATTTGCGATTGATTACAAATGAGGCCCTTCCTTGGAGGGCAGGCCTTGGGTTGATGTAGCAAATTTACATCAAATTAGATGGTGGGAATTAGAAGAATTATTATTAAAATGTTCGTTCAGTCGACAAAGCCATATTCAGTGGGTGACTGAGAATAGAAAGACTATGATCTGGTGACAGTGGTCGGAAGGACCGTTTTCTGGCAAGGGAGGTCGGAAGGAATGTAGTTGGCGGGAGACAATAGTCAGAAATACCTTTATCTAGTGAGGGAGGTCAGAAGGACCGTAGTCGGTGGAAGAAAGTGGTGCAAAAAAGACTGTTGTCTGACGATGGAGATCAGAATGATTGTAGTAGATGATGAAGGTCTAAAAGACCATAGTTGGCAGGAGAAAGGGGTTAGAAAAATCATTGTCTGGCGATGGAGATTAGAAGGACTATAATATGCGACGGAGGTCAGAAGTACTATAGTCGGTAGGAGATAGGGGTTATAAAGACCATTATTTAGCGATGGAGGTCGGAAGGACCGTACCGTAGTAGGTGATGAAGGTCATAAGGATAATAGTCGACAGGAGAAAAGTGTCATAAATGACCATTATCTCGCGATGGAGGTTGGATGGATCATTGTATGAGGCGGAGGTCAGAAGGATCGTAGTGGATAAGAGATAGGGGACCGTCTACTAAAATTTGAATATCTTTATGATATCAAAATTTTACGATCTTGGGCTCGTTGGATTCATTTTATCAAGTCGCTTAATTTGAATATAAGAATGTTGCATTTAAAAATTATTTGGTAATCAAAATTATGGTTTGAACCTTCCAATAGCGCTTTGGGTCCTTGATTTGGACCCATTTGAACTCAGATTGACTTAAATGTGACGTCGTTGGGTTCATATTTTTTAGACACTCAGTTTGACCATAAGTTTGCTAACATCGGAGTTCGGATGGTCCCAATTTTAATTTTGGAAGTTTCCAACTTTATTTGACCTCGAGATTCGTGTTTGATCAAGATAATTTTTTGATGATGTATCAGAAGCTAAGTATACTTTTAGAAAGAAAATGTTTCATCGTTTCATGCTTTTTATAATGTTTTCTCTATCGTTCCACACGTCATGTTCAACATTAGATGGTTTGCCCCATCACGCCACACACGTCATGTTCAACATTAGCCTAAATCAAGCATTAAATGCTCCAATATATTCTATAAATCCTCCAACGAACTACTTTGCCCACCCCGTAAATGGTATTATGGGACCGAGTCAGGTGGAAATTAAATGTTCCCCATCAGCGAATAGATCCTATAAATCCTCCAACAAACTACTTTGCCCACCCCGTAAATGGTATTATGAGAACGAATAAGGTGGAAATTAAGACAGATCGAGAAGCGAGATGATGTCCTATTTCTTCTTTCATATATAAATGCATGTTCATTGCAATCCTTCCCTTTAAAATCAAGCAAAAACTTTTCACTTCTCAAGTCCTTTATATAATCGAATCTTGTTCAATTAATCAGTTTTTTTATTATTTTATGCAGCAGTTTTTTAGTACAAAAAATTTTAGTTCAAAAATTTTGAATACCAAAAGATTATTTTAAGGAAATCTTAAGCTTTCCTATTTATGCGGTAAAGATGGCGGTAACCCACGTGTAGGATCTAATATTCTTCTTGCATCATTTTTCAAGTTTTCATAATTTAGCCTGGACTCGTCGGAAAAAATTATTATTACTCTGATGTTCTTCAGTATTAATAAGCTTGAGTCGACAGACAAATATTTGAATAACATTATAATATATGATAGTAATGAGAGCTTGCACTGGTAACCCACGTACTTTCTTTAATATGTCATTAAAGGCTTTTGATGCGTTAGTTGTCATTACTTCATATCAAAATTCACCATCAAATATCAAGGTCCACTTGGAAACATCCATTTCAACTAACCATTGATGAAGTTCAGGCTTTATTCTTATATATCTAACATGCTCTGATTAAATAATTCTGCATCATTGGTATTACTAGCTATATACATCTTCTAGCATAGAAATTCCATGAGATACTCTCATTTGTCGAACAGCTTTCTTAAAGTTTTCACATAAGTGTCTAAGACAGTGACAGTTTGCTGCCCATGGGAATATATCCTTACATCCACGCACCAAACCAGCATGTCGATAAGAAATGATATAGAGATTACTTATATTGCAATAGAAGGGTGTAAATTATGAATCATGGCAAGAAACTATATCCAAGAATCATTGCACTTTGACTCTACAATTCCAAAAGCTAATAGAAAAAGGCCATTATTTGCATCAAGCTCAACAACTATGAGTAATGTTCCCCTATAGTTACACAATAAAAAAGTCCCATCTAGGTTGATGACGGGCTGACAGAACCTCCAATGCATGATAGATAGTTTAAAAGCCCAAAATAACCTTTGAAATTTATATGAACTAGAGGATTGGATTTTGTATACAGTTCTGGGCATAGCTTGAACAATACCTTTCATGAACAAATTCAATGATCGGTAAGACTCTTCCCAACTACCAAACACTACCTTAAAATCCTTCCGACGTGCATCTCATGCTTTCATGTATGAAACTTTAGTGTTAAATTTCACCTCATGTCTTCCAATTATTTCTCTAAGTTTAATATCCATTTGTTTCCTTATATTTGGAATTGTAAAGAAGCTAATGAACTATTAATTATATTACCTGTGACTTGCTTGAAGAATAGGATTCAAGCACGTATATGGACCTCTTGTGGTAGCTATCTTTCATACCCCACCCAATCGCTTGCTTAGGCTAGCCTGTAAACACCAAGGACACTTTGCGATCGTATTATCATGTTGTATATAAGCAACTATGAATTTTTGTTTGTTTGAAGCCACCATGACAAATTAAACATTATTTATAATTGACAAACCGTGTAAGGAAAACTGTAATTTAGATTTTCAGCAGAAACACATATGCTCAACCAATTCATTCGGAATTATAAATTCATCACCCATAATGCTGAAAAAATTATTACTATCTGTTGCAACCTCCGCATTCCACTAACATGTAGTATTGGGTATCTCAGCATATTCATTATTAGATGTCATATCCTCTTATGTATTTTCAATCATTATACAATAGTCATGAATAATATCATTGATATTTGGCTGAACACTAAGATTTGTAATAGCATAATCATGAAGGATATTATCAAACTCTTTATCCCCATCATGACTTGAACCACTGCTCATTGTCTCGTACCCCTCATCATTTATAGTAGGAGCAGATAATCTAATATCATTGACTTCAAAAATAAAAGTAGGCTTTGATTGTGTAGAAGGATCAGACATTTCCTTTTAGTAAGACATTAGTTTTGATCTGTATTTATACTTATGTAATATTAGAAACAATATATAAAAATTTACTTTAAAAAATATTATAATTTCATTCACAACTAACATACCCAAGATATGCATTAGACATTGCGAAGGCCATCTCAGCAGCATCATACATCTCATGTACATGATCATGTACAACTGAATCACATATTTGAGTCGACATATCTTCATCCAAATTAATATCATTCAAAATTTTCTCAACCTCCACATGTAGAATCAGAACATCAGAAGCAGCCAATGATAATATAAATTTACAACCTTCATCATCCCCAACCTTCGAGGTCATGAATTGGTTACCCACTGGAAAATGACCCATAATGGTCACCATGAACTTTGAGGGTTTGAACTTCAGCACCCTAAGAACCCTATCATTTAACTGCTTCAAAGTCGATTTGAATGGAACTTGTAGGGGCTGACATTTACCACCAATATATGTTGGAAAAAAATTATCATCTAAGGATAACTCTCTGTCGTATAATAACATAAATGATGATTGGTGTGTGCTCAATTTGAAAACCTACATTTATAATATATTTGAAATGATATATTTATTCCATCGAGACAATCATCAACTTCATAATATTCCATTTACGCATTAAATTTATTAAAAAAGACACTAAAAAAAAAGGTAAATTACACGTACAAACACTAAGCAACTAAACATACTGAAACGTAATGATATATTAGAATAATATTAATGAGTGTTTAAGAATAGTTAATTAATAGATATGAAGAGCAAATACAT
Organism: Dendrobium catenatum; assembly: GCF_001605985.2. Taxonomy (NCBI): domain Eukaryota; kingdom Viridiplantae; phylum Streptophyta; class Magnoliopsida; order Asparagales; family Orchidaceae; genus Dendrobium; species Dendrobium catenatum. The sequence continues at coordinate 385,201 of NW_021319216.1, forward strand.
AATTTATTATTCTTCAATACTCATCTATTTTAAATATATTTGTCCTCATCTCTCACTTCTAAATGTATGGTAGTGATTTATGATATCACTAAGTTATAGACCTTAACCTAGCTAGTTTAAAGAAATCGATCATAATGGGGCCTTGAAATTGAAACTCTAGTTAGAGCTGAAGAAACGTATAGATGTAGGTTTTAAACATAAGAAATAAATATTTATAAATTTAAATGTGTTCAAATGTTATTTCTTCTTTAATTTGTTAAAAGTTTTAAAATACATATTCATTATTTATTTAAATAATTAAAATATGTCATTTATTAGTCTTCTTTCGTAAGAAACATTTGAAACAATTCTTTTAATAT